>NC_090726.1:76998294-77010794 GCF_036898095.1 Palaemon carinicauda | reverse complement strand
ATCCCTTTCCCTCTGTTTAAGCCTTGGGCTTATCCCTAAGTGGTTTTTTCCGAATTTATTTTCGATAAAACTATACTAGGGTGTTACTGTACCTTCCTGTTCCTGTAGTTATGGTTCAAGAGGGACAGAACAACAGAGTTTTTTAGTCTGAGTCTGTGTTGTCTGGCTTGGGGCTGAGTCCCCCTCGCTGACCTAACACAGACAAAGGGAGCTTAGCTCCCTTAGGTCACTACCGAAGGTTTCTGTGGATATGATTCCTTCTTTTGTGATCTACCAGACTAGTCCTGTTGCTGTTCTCGGGGGAGGATAAGTTCTTTCCTTGGGGGTAGCAACGCCTTCCTTTCTTTGGTGCTCTGGGAGCTGGCAAGTATTGCTGGCCTTCCCCCTTAGATCTCCTTTAGGCTAAGATAAGTTTCTTGGCTGCGGGTGATCTGTCACTAAAGCAAGGTTGGCAGGACCCTCTTGTCCCTTCCCCCTCTTTCTTCGTAATGGCCGAGCCATTACTGTACTGTACGTTGTTCTACATCTGGACCTAGTATAGGTTAGGATGTGGAATTGACTCAGCCCCTTGCCGGCCAGCAGAGCTGCTGGCCGGCAAGGGTCTTATGTTTTCGAGTGCTGCCCGGACCTCTCTTGGTCCCTCATCCATGCCTGCCGGCAGAGCCAGACGGCATTGGTCAGGAAGCCTGAATTAGTTTCTCCCCTTCCTTATATGCACTCTTTCGGTTGCCGGGCTTGGAGGTTGTGTACACTCTTATCCCGGCATCCATTCTATTTTTCTTCTAGTGCTGTACCTGACCCGGCTGCCGGCCTATGAGGCCGGGTGCCGGCCTATGATGCCGGCAGCCGGGCAGGTGTAGTCCTCTGGTTCTTATGCTGCCGGCTGGCATCAGTCTTGTACCTTTGCCGGCCGGCTTATGTCAGCCCTTGTCTGCCGGTCAGCAAGAGTGTGGCCGGCAGCTGGGTACTACCTTGTGTAGTTGCTGGCCGGCAGCCATTGCCGGCCAACATTGCCTGTTACCGGCCGGCAGTTGCTGCCGACCGGCACAGGCATTTGAACCAGAGTGCTGCCGCCCTATAGCTGTTAAGTAGTATACTTTAAAGCTAGTTGTGGTGTGTGCCGGCCGGCAAAGGCAGGCCGGCACACATCCCCCTATACTGTACTAGTATTCTTCAGTATAACATATACAGTAAGAAGAAAACTATGGTAAGGGTTTTGGTACAGCACTGTGTCTTCTAACACTATTGTGTTTTCTTGCATATCCCTTTGCTGTTGCCCTCAGATAGGAAGCTGAGTTCTTTCCTGTCTATTATCCAGGATTTTAAAATCATTGCTTAGGTGTGAGCTCCACCTGTTTCCTCTGGAAACCTTGCATTTGTTACTCTAGAAGAGATAAACCATTTTGATTTTATTATCTGGAAGGCTGCAACAATGGGTTGTGAGGGAAACACAAGTGTGTGTCTTTCCTTTATGAATTGTTATGCTATACTATGCATATCCAGTGATACATAGTTCACTTGATACTCATGGAAATTTCTTCTCTTTACAGAAGGACACTTCGAAGTGGGGAAGTGCTTTCTGCAACGTCAGCAGCAAGAACCTCTGCGGACATGAGTTTTGTAGGAGACACTCAGCATACGCTGTCTCCAAGGATGATCTCCGGTATTGGGACCCTCAGGTATGTACTGTGCGCACTAACCTGATTATTGAGACCTTTAATTCCCCTAGGACATAGGAATCAAGGGATATAGCTAGGAAGAAGCTTCGTACCTGGGTAAGGGGCTTCCAAAAGAACACTTCTGGCCCTTATCTTCCAAGTGAGAAGATGAGGGCGTATCTTTTCCCTAAGGCATCAGCTGATGCAGTGATTCCCCAGCCTCAAGAGGAGATCCCCTAAGTTCAGATCCAGGTGGATGCTGAAGTCGCGGTCGCGATGCAAGACATCCAGTTAGATGACAGGATGTCTGATGTGGACGGGTGTCAGGAGGAAGACCTCCTGGCAGAAGCCCAGGATGAAGTTCAAGCCCCAGATGTTGTAGAGGTAGACGTCGTCGAGGTGTCGGCTACTCCGGCTCAGATTCCGGAGCCTATTCCCTCTACATCGGCCGGTCTCCCAGTATAGCTGGGACAGGCCCTCTCTTCTATTGTTGGAATGATCCAACAAATGCAGAAGGAGAATCAGGAGAAGGCGGCTGCAATGGAACTGCGAATGCAGTGCCTTGCAGAATCACATGGGCCCCAAAAAAAGCTCAATGTGAAAGACCTTCCCTTGTGCTCAGATGCTAACCCATGGAGGTATGCTGAGCACATGCCGATGACGACTGGAAAGATCGTCATCTCGGATAAGCTGGGCTCAGTTCCCCTGGAGGAGGTGGAATTCTGGCCCAGCAAGGCATCATATCCGGACTGTTATGTCCGGCTGAGGAAGGAACCAGCTTCAAAGGAGGAGACAGAACCGAAGGAGGTCATAGTGATGGACCATACTAAGGCTCAAGCTCTACTTTCATCCTCGATGAAAGAGAGGGGCTTCTCTAACTCAAAGGTAGCCGCATTGAATAGGAAGCTCCCTTCCTTTGTGTCCTCGCCTACTAGAGCCTTCCCCCTTTTTACAGAAAGGGTTTCTGGCTGTACTAAAAGCAGTCGAGGCCGGCAAGTCTTGCCCCTCCCTAGAGGAGTGTAAACCCTTGTCGCTGGCCCTGCCTATGGACCACAAAGACTGGAAGGACGTCCATCTTACGTTCTCAGTTGGAAAGTTGGAGGCTGATATTGCCGGACGTCAGTTCGGCAAGGACCTCCCTAAGCTGTCTGACTTTCTTTTGCGAAGTGAGTTCGATACAAAAGAAAGACTGACTGCTTCAATGTCTCTTCAGACTACTTTCGAGACGGTGGCAAGTGACCCCAAGGTCCATGAAATGTTCATGGTAGTGGCCAAGTCTCATCTGGCCACAGTGACGAAGGACCTTTATGGCTTCGTCAAGGCAAGGAGAGCTTGTAGGGAGTTCGTGTTTACCTCGGCTACGGTGAGGCAGGAGCCAAAGAAACTAATCTCCTCCAACATTTGGGGAAAAGACCTTTTCCCTACCGACTTGGTCAAAGAAGTTGTTGATAAGGCCGCCTTGGAGAATAGAAACCTTCTCCAGAAGTGGGGCCTGGCTATCAAAAGAAAGTCTTCCCCGGATGAGGGTCCTCAAACAAAGAGGAAGACTATGAGGACTAGGCTACTGTCTTGGCCAGCCAAGCCTCTTAGACAGCAACAGCAACTGCAATTGCCATTGCCACCAGTGCCCCAGATCGTGGCACAAACCCCGACCACTTTTCAGTGGGTACCCCAGGCCGTGTCGACACAGTCCACGGCATTCACCCCAGCGTTCGAAGGGCAGTCTACTTCCTTTCGAGCAAAGCCTAGAGGAGCAGCCAGAGGCTCGTCTAGACGCCCCTCAAGGGGAAGGGGATTCAGGGGTGGTCGTGGTCAGGAAGGCAAGACCTCAGGACGGCAGTCCAAGTGAGGTGATACCGGTAGGAGGGAGACTTCTGAAATTTCGGGATCGGTGGACCTTCGATCCCTGGGCCCACAGCCTACTCAAGAATGGACTGGGCGGGAGCTGGTACAGCACTCCATCCCCGTGCCTTCGGTTTTTCCAACACTGTCGGAGAAAGAAGGTGATCTGAAGGGTGATGCCCATCAATATCTAAGGGAGGCTGTTTTGTGTTCCCAAGAAAGACTCGGAAAAGCTCAGAGTCATTCTGGACTTGTCGCCACTCAACAAGTTCATAGTGAATTGCAAATTCAAAATGCTAACACTGTAACACATAAGGACCTTACTGCCCAAGAGGGCATATTCTGTCTCTATAGACTTGTCAGACGCCTATTGGCACATTCCAATTAGCCATCGACTCTCCCCCTACCTAGGGTTCAGGCTACAACGAAGACTATACGCCTTCGGAGCCATGCCATTCGGGCTAAACATAGCCCCAAGGATTTTTACGAAGCTTGCGAGCGTAGCTCTCAAACAATTACGCCTAAATGGAATTCAGGTAGTAGCCTACCTGGACGACTGGTTGGTGTGGGCAGCATCCGAGACAGAATGCTTGCAAGCTTCCAGTCAAGTGATCCAGTTCCTAGAGTATCTAGGCTTCAAGATCAACAGAAAAAGTCTCGACTTTCTCCATCTCAAAAGTTCCAGTGGTTGGGAATCCACTGGGACCTTTTGTCACACCGTTTCTCCACCCCGGTGAAGAAAAGGAAGGAGATAGCGGGTTCTGTCAAGAGACTTTTAGATTCCGAAAGGATATCAAGACACGAGCAGGAGAGGGTACTGCGCTCTCTCCAGTTTGCTTCGGTGACAGACCCAGTGCTAAGAGCACAGCTAAAGGATGCAATCGGAGTTTGGAGAAGATATACATCAAACGCGCGAACTGATCTGAGAAGACCAGCCGCTTCGGCTAAGTACTCTTCTCAGGCCTTGGTCCCAAGCCAGACATCTAAAGAAGTCGGTTCTTCTTCAGCCACCTCCCCCGTCGGTGACGATTCACTCAGACGCCTCGAAGGAGGGATGGGGAGGTCACTCTCATCGGAAAAAAGTCCAGGGGACTTGGTCCAAGCTATTCAAGACCTTTCACATAAAACGTTCTAGAAGCTAGGGCAGTGCTCCTTACCTTAAAGAAAGTCTCCCCGCGTCACTCAATCCACATAAGGTTGGTGATAGACAGCGAGGTAGTTGTGAGATACTTGAATCGACAAGGATCGAGGTCACCACCTCTCAACCAGGTGATGTTGGCCATCTTCCGATTGGCGGAAAAGAAGAAGTGGTACCTGTCGGCAGTTCACCTTCAAGGAGTCCGCAATGTGACAGCGGACGCTCTATCCAGGTTCACACCGATAGAGTCGGAATGGTCCTTAGACGCAGGATCATTCTCCTTCATTCTGAATCAGTCCCAGAACTGCAGATAGACCTCTTTGCGACGAAAGACTACAAGAAGTTGCCCCTGTACGTGCCCCGTACGAGGACCCCTTAGCGGAAACAGTGGACGCGATGTCCCTCGACTGGAACAGATGGTCCAAGATTTATCTGTTCCCTCCTCACAACCTTCTGTTGAGGGTCCTCAACAAACTAAGATCCTTCAAAGGGTAGCGGCAATAGTGGCCCACAAGTGGCCGAACAGCGTGTGGTTCCTCCTGGCATTGGAACTGTAGCTGAAGTTTGTACCACTACCAGATCCAGTTCTGACCCAGCGAGTCCAGAAGTCAACTGTCTGCGCTTCATTACAGAAAACCCGGACCCTGCAGCTCATGATTTTCTCTCCCTAGCGGTGAGAAAGCGTTTCGGGATTTCGAAAGCCAGTATAGACTTCCTTGAGGAATATAAGTGCAAATCTACTAGAAGGCAATATGAGTCATCTTGGAGAAAATGGGTGGCCTTTTGTCAAGGCGAAGAATCCGCAGGAGATCTTGACAGACTTCTCCTTATCTTTCTTCTCCACCTCCATGGTCAAGGATTGGCAGCGAACACGATTTCAGCGTGTAAGTCTGCTTTGACAAGACCCATTCTATATGCCTTCCAGGTCGACCTAGGTAACGAGATCTTTAATAAAGTCCCGAAAGCCTGCGCTAGGCTCAGACCTTCAGCACCTCCAAAGCCCATTTCATGGTCTTTAGACAAGTTCTTCATTTCGCTTCTCTGTTGAGCAATGAAAAGTGTGCGTTAAAGGATTTGACACAAAAAGTTATTTTCCTATTTTGCACTCGCGTCCGGGGCCAGGGTTAGTGAGATTGTAGCCTCTCGAGAGAGGCAGGTCGTGTTCAGTTCCTGGATGGGGGAGAACTGAACCTGTTTCCGGATCCAACGTTTCTCGCCAAGAATGAGTTACCCACCAACAGGTGGGGTCCCTGGAGAATCTGCCCTCTGAAAGAAGATGCATCTCTACGTCCAGTAGAATGCCTAAAGGTCTATCTTCATAGAACTTCAGACTTCAAGGGTGGTCAACTATTCAGGGGAGAAACATCAGGCTCAAATTTATCTCTGAATCAACTCAGAGCGAAAATCACATATTTTATTCGCAGAGCGGATCCTGACAATACACCCGCAGGTCACGATCCGAGGAAAGTTGCCTCATCCTTAAATTTCTTTAATTGTATGGATTTTGAACATCTCCGTTCATACACTGGCTGGAAGTCTTCCAGAGTGTTCTTTCGCCACTATGCAAAGCAAGTAGAGGAACTAAAAGAGATCTGTGGTAGCAGTAGGTCGCGGTGTTAACCCTACTGTTTAACTCTGCGAGGAACAGTGGTCTTAATTGGGACGATTAATTCCAGGGTGAGTGTGTAGTTACATACTGTACTACAAACTAAGTGAGGGCACTGTGTTGCCCATGCAGACTGTTCCATTTCCGAAGGTGAACCTAGCATAAGTGCAGACATGTGTGCCGAGCGTTTCTAACGCTAATGTCATTGATTTGTAATACAGGCTTTTATGACTTTGATACCTCGGTATCTTAAAAGTGGCATCTAATGTTTTTTCTTTCACACAAACAAGCTCTGTTTACTATCATACTTATGCTTAATGTTTTGGGTTATCCTCTTCTTATATATATATATATATATATATATATATATATATATATATATATATATATATATATATATATATATATATATATATATATATATAATATATATAATTGTGGTTAACCTGTCTATTTATTGCCTGTCAATAATCTGGTTCTTGAGAACCTTGCGTCTCCTTCACCTGTGTCAATTTATTGGTATAATTGAGCATTCATTCTATGTACCTTATCTGGGATAATTCTAATAGAATTGTTCCTTTAGGCAAGCTATGTTGCATTGGTTTTCCTCCTATGCGGATATAAAACCTTTGTCCAATACAAGTATTGTGCGGAGAACTGGTCGATATTTCATATTGACGCAGTGGTTCTTTAAAAACTATGCTTTACTTAATATAGGGCGAGACCACTATATTAGCTTGCCTGGTATTCATACATAGGTATATGTACTCTTCGAGACTTTTCCAGAGTCTAGTAGGACTCTTCCCTGTAGGGGGCAGGAAGCTCTAACATAGTTTATAGTTAGTTGAAAAGATGTATAATGGTAACCTCTTAGGTCTCTAGGTCTAGTCGACCGGGAAAAAATTACCTCCGGGGAGTACGGCACGTTCTGAGAATCCACAGATACAGTAATGCTCTGGTACACTTCCATCAGGACGACATGGCTTGAGCCCAAAAAACGGATTTTGAGCGAAGCGAAAAATCTATTTTTGGGTGAGATGGCCGTGTCGTCCTGATGGACCCGCCCTTGCCTTTCTAAGAAAGGGCTGTAGGACCCCTCCCTACATACAGTATCTGTAGCAACTCGTGTACGCTACAAGGAATACAGATGGCGCCAGGATTGGCGCCAGGCACGCATACGAATCGGAGGATAGGGAAGCCTTGGGAGCGGCTCCCCTTTTTCTTTCCCGAATTCGTATCTCGCCAATCACCTCCTACGAGACGAAATCTCTGTCCAAGATGTATATTGCCATGTGGCGTGTCTAGAATACGTCCTCTGATATGTCGCGATATCCCTTTCACGAGGGATACTCGCTCCAGGAGTTAGAATTCTGGTACCTTAAGGTAAATTCTCTGGGAATATCGCCGTAGTTGTAATATACCCTAGGAAGCTACCCTATAGGAACTTCCATCAGGACGACATGGCCATCTCACCCAAAAATAGATTTTTCGCTTCGCTCAAAATCCGTTATATATATATTTTTATATATATATATATATATAAATTTATATATATATATATATATATATATATATATATATATATATATATATATATATATATATATATATATATATATATACACTCCAGAAATAAATAATAATGAAATATTGTATGAAAAAAAGTATACAATAAAATATAGATAATTCCACTTATTTCTTCTCAAGACCTCTGCAACTAAAATACAGAATACCTAAATTGAAAAAAAAATCATAACGACATCAGTTTTACACAACCTCATCAATAACCTCTCTCTGGTTGTGGGCAATACAGGCTTTTTGGGCAGGACAGGGGTAGGGATAGATATTCCTTCATCCCTTGATTTTACTTGTCCGGGTCTTTGGCACAATGTTGCAACACAACTCACCACCACTGTTCCGCCATTTATGGAAATCACTACTACACTAGCACTTGCAACCGATGGCGACTAGCCGTTTTCCCAAGAAAATCATTCATCTTCCCGCCCTTCTCTTATAACATTAAATGTAAGGTATTCACATCTACACATTCTCTAACGCAGCCTATCCTCAAGGCTGAACTTTAATCCTGCAACTTGCCATTCGGGAACTGCCCCGGCCCCAGCAACCAGGAATCATATAAATACATGAATAATACAGCATACGCCTGACTGATCTCACTTGACCTATTTAACCTCTCTGAGTGTTTTTCGGTTCACTCAGCAATGTCATACACATTTTAACACTAAGCAAAATTACCGCAACCTTTTACATACTGTATATATTAAGCATCAACATCAGAACACATTATTATCAAATTTATTTAAAATTCGTCAAAAGAAGAAATGAGGTATGTTCAAACAACAACAGCAGCATAGGGGAAAAAAATTCTACTCATCAACTCGAGAGCTGTCACGTATACAGAGGTAAGGATGAACACTTTTGAAAACTACCTCTTCAGGCACCACATGTATGTGTGCCTGATGATGTTCAGACATTGCGCAAATAATAATGTTTTTATCACAACTGTGTTAGATTTAACCATGTTTACTCGGTATGGACCCAAATACGCTGGCTCTAGTTTATGTTTGTTAGGTTGTAATCATTTCAAATACACACGATCGCCAACAAATACTTTTACCGGTGCGGTTTTGAACCGATCATCATACTCTGAGCTGTGTTTTTCATTATCTCTTTAAAAAAAAAAAAAAAAAAAAAAAAAAAAAAAAAAAAAAAAACTTTCAGTCGTGTTCATTACTCTCTTCAAAAGATTTAATTAAAATATGCGGTATTGCTCAGTTGAATATTCTGGCAATTGAGTACCGTATATAGTAACACAGGATCCTGTCCATACACTAAAAAGAAAGGCTTGTCCCTGAGCAAAGCATTATACACAATGTTCAAAACTAGCTCAGCTGTAGGAAGTATGGCCTGCCAATGAAGGGGGTCATCAGTCACTAAGTAACGCAAAATTCGCACTACTTCCCTATAATGCGATTACACTAAGCCATTTCCTGAAAGCCTGTATGAGGTCACTGCAAAGTGTTCAGTTTTCATCAAATCCGTTACCGATTTCACCACCTTATTTATAAACTCGAGACCATTATCACTTATCAAAATTTTCGGGCAACCAAAGCTAATAATGAAAGAGCACAGTGCCTGGGCTAATTTACCGATTTAACCAACATTGCGTAAGTATGAGTGCACCGAGTAAATGCATCCACATTTACACATATATACTTATGTTGTGTTAAACCAGTAGGAAATGATCCTACTACATCCATATGCACTCTATAAAATTTAATAGGAATCACAGGCCACTTTTTGGCTTTCGGTACAGTGGTTTTATGTTCTTTGAAACAGTTACAAGCATGACAACCTTTTATATAAATCTCTATAGATTTTTTCATTTCTAACCAAAAGAAGGATTCATTTTCTCTCCTTAATGTTCTATCAATCCCTAAATGCCCTGCATATGGACTTGCTTGTGAAATGTGGATGGCTCGATTAACTAAAGAGGGAGGATGAACTACCCGTGCACAAAATTCCCCTGCCCTCTTCTTGCAAGCACAATATAAAACATCATTTTCTATAAAGAAGCTTCTAACGAGGCACATTCAGAAATGAAGGATAACTCTCCGATTCCCCTTTAATCACAGCTCGCACTTTCCATTCATTCCTCTTTTTTTTTTGTTCCTCTCGGACTTCTTTTATGTCCCAACCTCCCAAGTCAATCAAACCTGCATCATCAGGGCATTCATTCTTGAAACCCCTGGTCATGTCCTCGGTCACCAACGTATATTCACCTTCGCCGCACTCATCTCTCTCTCTCTCTCTCTCTCTCTCTCTCTCTCTCTCTCTCTCTCTCTCTCTCTCTCACACATCTTCTGTTTGTTCATCGGGAGAATTCACATCCCGTTCTCTATTTTTTTCTATTTTGATGGGGGTCATCAATATTTTGGTTACGTTCTTCATTCCTCTTTTGTGACCTAGTTGTTACTCCTATTACTGCACCTCTAGAGAGAGCATCAGCTACCTTGTTAGCTTTACTTTCTATGTGGTGAAAACCCTTTATATTGAACTCTAACAATCTCTCAATCCATCTCTCTTGTCGAGAGGTCAAATAATTTTTATAATACTAATCACGTAAGGGGCGATGATCACCTTGCTACTCAAACGACTAACCTAATAAAAAGAACCGATGACTCTCAAGAACCCAAAGATTAGCCAAAACCTCTCGATCGAATGTACTTTAATTCCTTTCTGCCCCTTTTAATGCCCGGGAAGAAAAACAAATGGATTGCTCCCTGCCTTTATAATCTCGTTGAGAAAATACGGCACCATTAGGTACGCTATTCGCATCTGATGTCACTAAAAACGGGCAATCAAAACTAGGATATCCGAGTAATTCATTGCTAGTCAAGGCAGCTTTCAAATGGTTAAAGGCCCTTTCTTCTTCTCCTCCCTAATTTATTAGTTTTGTTTCTTTAAAGCTTCTAAGGGTATCGCTATCTCTCCAAAACCTCATATGAATTTACAGTATACCCTGCCAGCACAAGGAATCCAGCAACCTCCTTAGAGTTATGTGGCCTGGAAGAAATCTCTAATAGCTGCTACTTTAATGGGCAGGGTTGGATACCTTCTGGGATTATTGTATGACCTAAAGATTCGACCTCTTTACAGAAACATTTGCACTGACAAATTTATATTCATACCATTACGTCGCAATGCTTCCAAAACTTTACGAATATTATTATTGTGTTCTTCAGCTCTTTTCTCTGTAATTATGATATCGTCTAAATAAGCAAAAAAATTATGCCCAATTAAAGGAGACAAAACCGCCATCATTACTCTAGAAAAATTACTTGGAGCATTTTTAACACCGAAAGGAAGAAAATTAAACTGGAATTGTTGATCCTTAGCTATAAATGCCTTTTTACATTTACTGTCTTCCTGAATGGGTATTTGATATGATCCAGATTTTGAATCAACAGTTGTAAAACATTTACTATCCCATACTTTCACAAGTAATTCTTCGATCGAGGTCAATGGAAATGCATTATCTTTAGTGACTGCATTCAACTTCCTATAATCAACACACAATCTTACCGAACCATCCTTTTTCCTGACAGATACAATTTGAGAAGCCCAGGGGGATTCGCTCTCCTGGATTATCACTTGCTCCTTTAATTTATTAATTTCCCTTTCTATCTTTCCCTGGAATTGAATGGGTACCTTATAAGGCCTTGACCTGATCGGATCCACCTGCCCAGTTTCAATGCTAAAGGGAAATCGATCAATCCTCCCAGGTGGCTCATCTCCAATTGCAATTATATCAGAATAATTATTGACAATGTCACTAACTACAGGCTGATATTCTGTCGGACATGGTTTCCGTGATTGCATAATCAAATTCTGAGTACTTTTGTCTGTGCGGGCCGGAGTTGTGGCTGCCAACATCCCATTATAAGCAATTTCACATAACTATAATTCACACACAGAATTACCTCCTAACACAACTCTGTTATTTGACAAATTAACTATCGTTATATCAGATTTGTCCTCCTTTATTTCCGTCAAGCCCTCTAACATCATATGGGCCCAATTGTCATGGGGGTTAACAACGACCTTGGTTCCTTCCAGAAGAGGGCGATACGGGATCACCGATAAGCTCGTAAGTGTCTGGGGAGACAGCATTTCTCCTCTTTCAGGTACAGCTGTTACCTTCCTTAAATGTGTCTCCGAGCCCGCACAAGCACTTAACCTCTCATGACTTTCTCTCAGCAAAATGTACCCTCCTGCCTTTACTGTTATTTCATCTTTTCTCCTAAAAATGCATATTTGATTATTAGAGATAAAATCAATTCCTAAAATAGCCTCGATTCCTGGAATTCCAGAGGTGGGTAAGACAAAACAATCATGTGTTAACATCACAGATCCCACCTTTAAGTTGATGATTGCTGTATGGTTATGCGTAGTTTATTTCGTCCTGGCGTGTCGAGGACGATGGATGGCACTAACTGTAGTAGGTTTGAGGAGAATATTTTTTCAATCAGTGAAACGCTGGCTCCTGTGTTGGTCAGCTCTCAAATGGAATTATCTGGCAGGTCAGTCCTAACTGCTAACATTCCTACCCGGCCATTACAAGATATGGAGTACGGGCCAATGACCTCAGCTGCAATGCCACTGCTCCCTAGTGCTGCGGGGGTGAGGTCAGGGGTACCGATGGAGGTCCCAGTGCCTGATCTGTCACCACGTC
>NC_090726.1:76985794-76990794 GCF_036898095.1 Palaemon carinicauda | reverse complement strand
ATTCTTTTTAAAAGTACCAGGATTGGCCATAATAATTCAATTACAGAAATCATTATAGCCATTCAAGACAATGTTCTTGATATAGATGTATATCAATAAATCACCTATTTAATTCCCCCCCCCCTCTCTCTCTCTCTCTCTCTCTCTCTCTCTCTCTCTCTCTCTCTCTTGGTTCATCTTTGCAGAATTAATAATGTTGATGAAGATTATCGGTGTAGATAATAAGAAAATAAAACAATTGGAGGAACCAATATTTATAATTAATATCCTTCATCGCTGTCGTCACTATCTATGAATAAGTCATCCTTGTCATAATTCTACGTCACTGATAAATGGACCAAGATTTTCATGTCATCGAAGGACCAATTCACATCCTCGAATTCTATTAAGCATCTTATTGCACCTCCCCATACATATCTTGTTGTCACAACCTTTGCTTCTACAAGTCTTGCATTTAGGTCCACTTTGGAGCTTCGGGATGATTTGCTTGTACAAAAGCAGTAATTTTGGCCGAGTGACATGCGGTGGATGTGGGATTTCGTGGAACTAATCACATTAGAAGATCTGCTTTTTAGGTGGTGGTGGTGTGGGGCTGCAACATTCTTCCATTAGCTGGGTGTAGTAAGGAGAAATTTCAATAACCAAGTCATATGGCTCTGCAATGCATAAAATGGTTGGTTCCCATTTCATCATAGTACGCACAACATTTGTTATTGGTTGGATAGGAAATAATTGCTTCCTGGATGAGTCATTTTTTTTTCTAGCTCCCTTGCCGACAAATGTTCTCCTTATTGATATGGCCCGGTGACGGGACAACTGTATCAGGAAATGTTCTCTTGGTGTTTTACGTCGACCGACTACCTACTGTGTTGCATTGTTGTAATCAGCCAAGTCTCATCAACATAAATCACCTGTCTCAGTTCTCTCCAATATTCCTGGAGTTCTCGAAAATCCTTTATAGGACTACCTATATCATTAAAAGAGTCTTCCCTTACATACATGTTCTGCTGCGATGTTTTTAAGCAAGACCTATGCTGTGTAGGAATCGTCATACTTGCCGCCGGGGATGTGTCTTTAGGGATAATGTCAGGTTTCTTTAAACCTTCCGTGAATACATTAATGGTGGTAACTTGTTTGTCAGAAAAGATATCATGCACCTGAAGGCTGAGGACTTCAACAGTAAAATTATCAAAATGATGCGAAGAGTGCATTCTACTTTGAAGGGGATGTGGCAATATCACCAATAGTCTTACCGTTTTGTACTTTTGACCAAATGGCTCTCACTGTCAAGGCCAAGGTATTTGCAACACAATCATGCGGTCAGTTACGTGATTACAAGATTTTCAATGAAAAGCGTATATAAATACTTATGATGTATCGATAGATATAATTATAATAAACTATGGTGAATATATATATATATATATATATATATAAATATATATATATATATATATATATATATATATATATACCGTAATAATAACATTAAGCCGTGTCTTACTTATTAAAGTTTTTTTGTAATTTTTGACAAGATTTCTCCAGGTTATAAACTTAAAGATGTAGAACAAATACGTTTATGCATCCAGGAGAACATTTCAGCAAGTAATCCATAACTCTAAAGAATAACGAGACAACCTTATCATCATTCATCAACTACAATTACAGACATGTAAGTTGTTAAAAGAAAACTGCGAAGAGAGAGAGAGAGGAGAGAGAGAGAGAGAGAGAGAGAGAGAGAAATGAGTATTGCATGAATGCAAAGAAAGACGTGAAAGCAAGTTTAAGGAATGAGGAAAGGTGAGTGGGAGGTAGGAGGCATAACTACCCTGAGAATGCCTATCCGATTGAATTTGTCAATATTGCCTGGCTAGACATGGCTATGTCCGGATTCAAGGTGATGGGAGTGTTAGAAACTCAGTTTCAAAGTACCGTACAAAGCAATCCGTTGACTTGGAAGATATTTGCGTAAAGAAGAAAAAAAAAATAAATATACAAATAAAAAAAAATGAAAAATGCCTCAAACTCCCTGAAATGCATAGTAGGTATTTTTAATTAAAGCCTCCACTTTGGATAACACAAAGAGAAAGCTAGTGAATGCCTATATCGATAAATGTAGGTGCTACACTCATTACTGAACACGTTCTAAAACCAGGATAATTTCTGTTAGGCGCATATTTTGTATATCGGGTTGATTAACCTACTGTTCAATCAGTCTTTGGCACAAAGATCAGGTAGTTGATTGGGGGTGTGGTGGAGGCGTTAAACCGGTATATCACACTCATTTAATTTGGATAATACCTTTTACATGATGACTGGATTAGGCTCCATAACATTCATTAAACTCATAACATAAGTCAAACCCTGGTTCAGGAAACTTGCTTGTACATTGACATATCACTTGGTATGTCAATGTACATGCATGTTTCCTGGATCAGGGTTTGACTTCCAGCCGGTCAGAAGCTGTTGTCTTTGTGTGATTTCGCCTGGCACTCTGATCTCGAGTTCGTTAAGAGCGTACCAACCGTGTGTCACACAATTGTACATAATTATTTTGTATATATTATGCTTGTATCTGCGCTCTTCCCGCGCACTAAAAAGAACCTAAGGAACACTCTCCTTTATATACAAAACTTCAAGGCAACAGGACATAACCTGTTCGAGAGACAGACAATGTTACAGAGCAAAACGGAGACATGATCATTCAGGTTATTTTTAGTGTGCGGGAAGAGCGCAGATACAAGCATAATATATACAAAATAATTATGTACAATTGTGTGACACACGGTTGGTACAAGAGAATCCAGACATTAATGTATCAAAAATATATGTTTTTTTTTATATGAAAATCACGTCGAAATTTGCAAAAGTCATGTTATGTAGTTATATATATATATATATATATATATGTGTGTGTGTGTGTGTGTGTGTGTATGTATATATATATGTATGTATGTATATATCTGTGTGTATATATATGTGTGTGTGTAAGCATAGATTAATATATATATATATAATATATATATATATACCATGCTAGGTAGTATATCTTCGTAATCCACGTTTGCCAAGGGTTTTATTAGTAGATGAGCAAGCAGGTGGAGTCGCGAGAACTTTGGGTGTGGAGTGATTGCTCCCCTAAACTGTGATGAAATCACTGGCCGCAGGGCGGCAGATTGGGTTTAAATCGATATACAAGATGTTTTTTAAGTTTCTGCTCCTGATGCTAGGCGGATGATCCTACTGGAATTAGTATATGCAGGCAGCGATCACTTGCCTTAATTAGAAAGGCACTATATATCACAAGGAACTGGCTATCCTTTCATGAATGTAGGTAATGAACCCTCTATGGATTTAGTCAGTCAATGGAAAGCAAAAATGAGAGTTTGACACCCCAGTCCCTTGTGTAGTAGGTTGCTAAGAATCTGTAAATACTAAAGAAAAATTTTAAATTGGTAATTGGAATGTTAGAACCTTGAATCAAATTGGGAAGCTACAGCAAGTAAAGAATGAATATATGAAATATAGTTGAGTATCATAGCACTAAGTGAAACGCGTTTTGAGGGGATTGGTAAAGATATCTTAGACCAAGGCAAATTGAACAGTATATTTACTCAGGAAGAACATATATATTTTGAAGAGAATTGGTAGGAATGATGATGACATCAAGAGCATAAAAGCAGCAACGGAATGTAGAGCTGTAAACAGAGGATTATTACTTGCAAAGTTTAAATCAAAGCAGTGCTATATGAGAATTATAGTTTGCTATGAACCAACAGATGATTTCCCTGAAGAAAGGAAAATGAATACTACGAAGTCCTGTAGAGAGTAATAGATGTGATCCCAGAGAGAGAGAGATGAAAACTGTGATTGGTGACTTCAATGCTAAAGTTGGAGGGAATAATCAAGGTATAGAGAATGTGATGGTTGTAGAGTGTCTTAGCAATGTTGCATATTAATACGGGGCAAATTTTATAAGTTTCTGCTCAACAAACAAGCTTGTTATTGAAGGTACTATTTTCCAGCACAGGGACATCCATAAATATATATAGGCTTCCCCATATGGCAATTAAAGATATAAAATAGATAAATTAACCTATAACCTTCAGAAACTTTAGAGGTGCAGAAATTGGTATTGATCACCAACTCGTCATTGCCACACTGAAATTAAAACTAAAACCACCCAACAAAAATGTATATAAAATACCTACATTTGATAAAATTAGCTTCTAGAATATCAACACAGAAAAAAACCTTTACAATTGAATATAGAAATGATTTGTAGTTTTAGAGACTTTAAGACTCGAAGATCAGGCAATTAATGAAGAACAGTGTGATATTATTAACATGTATCAGTCCATTGGTAGTGAAGTTTTGCGACATGAGGTTACATGGAGAATACCATGAATATCCATTGATACTTGGGATGCTATAAAAAGGAGAACAAGTCAGAAATGGATTTATGAAAGTTTTCGAAGAAGTAATAAAGATTACAAGGTAGAGTATGCTAAGTATTCCAATGATGATAGGGAGATGAGAGGGAGGTTAAAGAATAAAAAAAAAAAAAAAAAAAAAAAGGGAATGACTGGAGAGGATATTTAGGCAGGAAAATAGATGTGACCGACAAAGCTATGAATTCAGAGTATGGCTATGGTGTAAAAATTGCTCATAGAATTTTCAATGGAAGCTCTACTGCGGCAAATAAAAAAAAAATTATAGACCCTTAAAAAGATATGGCTCAGTTATTACATCAGTGGCCACTTTTCTCTTGGTAAGGGTAGAAGAGACTCTTTAGCTACGGTAAGCAGCTCTTCTAGGAGAAGGACACTCCAAAATCAAACCATTGTTCTCTAATCTTGGATAGTGCCACTGTCTTGGGTTCGAGTTCTCTTGCTTGAGGATATACTCAAGCACACTGTTCTATCTAGTTTCTTTTCCTCTTGTTTTGTTAAAGTTTTTATAGTTTTTATAGGAGATATTTATTTTAATCTCGTTGCTCT
>NC_090726.1:76957713-76975213 GCF_036898095.1 Palaemon carinicauda | reverse complement strand
TCTGTTTTCTTATGCTAATCTCAAATGTTTTATATGAAGCGTTTCAAACCAGAATTAAATTTAGAATTCAGGATAGTTACAACATTATTTAGCAGCAATTTAGTCATGTGATAAAGATGGAAAGTAAGTTTAAATGTGTTTTCAGAGGTTTTATGTTGTTGGATTAAAATTTGAGAGATCTTGTTATGGTACTCCAGGCAGAGACAAGTCTAATTATTCGAGATAACTCAAGATGTTGACCAAGATGATTAAAAATACAGTATAACTTACCACATGACTTTACTACTATTCTTTATAGAAAAAGAAATGTGTTAATTACTCTTTATGGTGATGAGGTCTCAGAAGTCTTGCTCAAACTCGTTAGTTTCTTTTAGTGTCTACAACCTCACCATCCTTGGGAGGTAATGGGGTTTTTGAAGGATCCTATAGGTTTACCTGCTGAGTCATCAGCAGTGATTGCCACGCTCTCCCTGATCCTAGCTTGGGTGGAAAGAGGACTTGAGTGTTAATTAAAGGTATAAATGGCCAATCTCTAGAGCATTGTCATGCTTGATAGGACAATGTCTCTGTTCCATTCCTCTGCCATTCATGTACTGCCTTTAAACGTTTTGACCCTAGACCAGTGAGAAATAGTGTTATCTTGCAATGTTTTTTACCCCCTAAAAGGCAGAAGAATGCAAAAATTTATGTATAAAAACAATAAGCCCCTTTCATAGCATTTGGACTTAATTAAGGGAATTATTATGTCAGCCATTGAAATATTGCTTGGAATGATCCTCAATACTAATGGTAGAAACAAATTCTTTTTAGAAGTACCAGGATTGGCCATAATAATTCAATTATAGAATTCATTGTAGTCATTCAAGACAATGTTCTTGATATCATAGATGTATATCAATAAATCACCTATTTATTTCCTCTCTCTCTCTCTCTCTCTCTCTCTCTCTCTCTCTCTCTCTCTCTCTCTCTCTCTCTCTCTCTCTCTCTCTCTGTTGGTTCATCTTTGCAAAATTAATAATATTGATGAAGATTATCGGTGTAGATAATATGAAAATCAAACAGTTGGAGGAACCAATATTTATAATTATTATCCTTCATTGCTGTCGTCACTATCTATGAATAAGTCATCCTAGTCATCATTCTACGTCGCTGATAAATGGACCAAGATTTTCATGTCATTGAAGGACCAATTCACATCCTCGAATTCTATTAACCAAATTATTGCACCTGCCCATACATCTCTTGTTGTCACAGACTTTGCTTCTGCATGTCTTGCATTTAGGTCCACTTTGGAGCTTCGGGATGATTTGCGTGTACAAAAGCAGTAGTTTTGGCCGAGTGACATGCGGAGGATGTGGGATTTCGTGGAACTAATCACCTTAGAAGATCTGCTTTTTTGGTGGTGGTGGTGTGGGGCTGCAATTTTCTTCCATTAGCTGTGTATAGATGGGATTAATTTTAATAACCAAGTCATATGGCTCTGCTAGCTCCGGGAGGAGCTGCGACTTCAACCAATACATAAAATGGTTGATTCCCATTTCATCATAGTACTCAATACATTTGTTATTGGTTGGATAGGAAATAACTGCTTCCTCGATGAGTCATTTTTCTGTTCTAGCTCCCCTGCCGACAAAAGTTCTCCTTATTGATGTAGCACGGTGACGGGGCAACTGTATCAGGAAATGGTTTCTTGGCGTTTTACATCGACCGACTACTTACTGTGGTGCATCGTTGTAATCAGCCAAGTCTCATCAACATAAATGACCTGTCTCAGTTCTCTCCAATATTCCTGAAGTTCACAAAAATCCTTTATAGGACTCCCTATATCATTAAAAGATTCTTCCCTTACATACATGTTCTTCTGCGATGTTTTAAAGCAAGACCTATGCTGTGTAGGAATCGTCATACTTGCCGCCGTGATGTGTCTTTAGGGATAATGTCAGGTTTCTTTAAATAAACTTTCCGTCAATACATTAATAGTGGTGACTTGTTTGTCAGAAAATATATCATGCACCTGAATGCTGAGGACTTCAACAGTAAAGTTATCAAAATGATGCGAAGAGGCACTGGACTTTGAAGGGGATGTGGCAATATCACCAATAGTCTTACCGTTTTGTACTATTGACCGAATGGCTCTCACTGTCAAGGCCAAGGTATTTGCAACACAATCATACAGTCAGTTACGTGAATACAAGATTTTCAATTAAAATCGTACATAAATACTTATGATGTATCGATAAACATAATCATAATAAACTAAGGTGAATATATATATATATATATATATATATATATATATATATATATATATATATATATATATATATATATATATATATATACGCACACGCACACACACACACACATATATATATATATATATATATATATATATATATATATATATATATATATATATATATATTACCGTAATGATAACATTAAGCCGTGTCTTACTTATTAAAGTTAGTTTGTAATTTTTGACAAGATTTCTCCAGGTTATAAACTTAGAGATGTAGAGCAAATACGTTTATGCTTCCAGGAGAACATTTCAGCAAGTAAGACATAACTCTGAAGAATAACGAGACAACCTTATCATCATTCATCAACTACAATTACAGACATGTAGGTTGATAAAAGAAAACTGCGAAGAGAGAGAGAGAGAGAGAGAGAGAGAGAGAGAGAGAGAGAGAGAGAGAGAGAGAGAGAGAGAGAGAGAGATGAGTACTGAATGAATGCAAAGAGAGACGTGAAAGCAAGTTTAAGGGATGAGGAAAGGTGAGTGGGAGGTAGGAGGCATAACTACCCTGAGAATGCTTATCCGATTGAATTTGTCAATATTGCCTGGCTAGACATGGCGATGCCCGGATTCAAGGTGATGGGAGTGTTAGGAACTCAGTCTCAAAGTACCGTACAAAGCAATCCGTTGACCTGGAAGATATTTGCGTAAACAAGAAAAAAAAAATAAAATAAATAAATAAAAAAAAAATTAAAAATGCCTCAAACTTCCTGAAATGCATAGTAGGTATTTTTAATTAAAGCCTCTACTTTGGATAACAAAAAGAAAAAGCTAGTGAATGCCTATATCGATAAATGTAGGTGCTACACTAATTACTGAACACATTCTAAAACCAGGATAATTTTTGTTGGGCGCATATTTTGTATATCGGGTTGATTAACCTACTGTTCAATCAGTCTTTGGCACGAACATCAGGTAGTTGATTGGGGGTGTTGGTGGAGGCGTTAAACCGGTATATCACACTCGTTTCATTCTGGATAATACCTTTTACATGATGACTGGATTAGGCTCCATACCACTCTTTAAACTCATAACATAAGTCAAACCCTGGTTCAGGAAACTTGCATGTACATTGACATATCACTTGGTATGTCAATGTACATGCATATTTCCTGAATCAGGGTTCGACTCATGGCCGGTCAGAAGCTGTTGTCTTTGTGTGATTTCGCCTGGCACTCTGATCTCGAGTTCGTTAAGAGAATCCATACATTAATGTATCAAAAATATATGGCTTTTTTATATGAAAATCACGTCAAAATTTGCAAAAGTCATGATATTTAGTTATACATACATACATATATATATATATATATATATATATATATATATATATATATATATATATATATATATATATATATCTATATATTTATATATCTATCTATCTATCTATCTATCTATATATATATATATATATATATATATATATATATATATATATATATATATATATATATATATATATATATATATATACATTGCGAGGTGGTATATCTTCGTAATCCACGTTTGCCAAGGGTTAGATGAGCAAGCAGGTGTAGTCGCGAGAACTTTGGGTGTGAAGTGATTGCTCCCCTTAACCGCGATGAATTCACTGGCCGCAGGGTGGCAGATTGGGTTTAAATCGATATACAAGATGTCTTTCAAGTTTCTGCTCCTGATGCCAGGCGGATGATCCTACTGGAATTAGTATATGCAGGCAGCGATCACTTGCCTTAATTAGAAAGGCACTGTATATAACGAGGAACTGGCTATCCTTTCATGAATGTAGCTAATGAATCCTCTATGGATTTAGTCAGTCAATGGAGAGCAAAAATGAGAGTTTGACACCCCAGTCCCTTGTGTAGTAGGTTGCTAAGAATCTGTAAATACTAAAGAAAAATTTTAAATTGGTAATTGGAATGTTAGAACCATGAATCAAATTGGGAAGCTACAGCAAGTAGAGAATAAATATATGAAATATAGTTGAGTATCATAGCACTAAGTTAAACGCGTTTTGAGGGGATTGGTAAAGATATCTTAGACCAAGGCAAATTGAACAGTATATTTACTCAGGAAGAACATATATATTTGGAAGAGAATTGGTAGGAATGATGATGACATCAAGAGCATAAAAGCAGCAACAGAATGTAGATCTGTAAATAGAAGATTATTACTTGCAAAGTTTAAATCAAAGCAGTGCTATATGAGAATTATAGTTTGCTATGAACCAACAGATGATTTCCCTGAAGAAAGGAAAATTATATTTTCATAATAAAATGAATTTTTGAATATACTTACCCGCTGGTTATATAAAAGAGCTGAAGTCCCCTGACGCCAAGGCACCCTAGCGGTAGAACAGGTGGAACCACACACCATCTCCAGTTCTTCCATGCCTCATAGCCATACCATAGGTAGTCTCTAGAGGGGAGGAGGGTGGGTGTTAAATTTATATAACCAGCGGGTAAGTATATTCAAAAATTTATTTTATTATGAAAATATAATTTTTAAATATAAAACTTACCCGCTGGTTATATAAAAGAGCTGATTGACACCCCTTGGTGGCGGGTCAGAGACAGCTACATATAGAAAATTCACTTAAGGGTTACATACAATAAACTTAAGCGGTTCACAACTGATAAGGAAGTTGACAGCAATGATACTCTGCTTCATTTCGTCCGCTATCCTAAAGAGATCCAGTAATCCACTCGGGCTGAAAATCTCTAGGAGCTGTCAAACGGTACAACCACCTATAACATGACAGAACCTCAACCAATACCCTTGTTCCGGGTGCACTCAAGGAACAAATTGACCTCCTAACCAAATCAAAGATTGTGGAAGACTGACGCCCAATCTCCACAAACAACCATAACAAACGAGTTCCAAGAGATAGAAAAGGGGTATTAGGAAAAAAGGGAACGTAGTGGTAGATCATTCACCTACTATCGCATTTGCCGCTATAAAAGGACCCAACGTAAAAAAGTCCTCATAGCGAGTCTGAACATTCTTCAAATAATGGGATGCAAAAACAGACTTACTTCTCCAAAATGTTGTATCCATCAGACTTTGCAGAGAACGGTTCTGTTTAAAGGCCACTGAAGTCGCTACCCGCTCTGACTTCATGTGTCTTGACTTTGAGGAGCCTCTGATCCGACTCATCACACTGAGCATGAGCTTCTCGAATCAACAATCTAACGAAAAAAGACAAGGCATTCTTAGACATGGGCATCGAGGGTTTCCGGACTGCACACCACAGAGCGTCTGAGTTACCTCTCAGATTCTTAGTCCTGTCCACATAAAGCCGTAGCGCTCTAACTGGACAGAGAACCCTTTCCAATTCACCGCCAGCCAAATCAGAAAGGTTAGAAATCTCGAAAGATTTGGGCCATGGCTGAGAAGGGTTCTCATTTTTGGCCAGAAACCCCAGTTGCAAAGAACAAATGGCTTTCCCATTCCGAAAACCAATGTTCCTGCTTAAAGCATGTACTTCACTAACTCTTTTCGCAGTGGCGAGGGTAACCAGAAAAAGGGTTTTCAAGGTTAAGTCCTTAAATGAAGCCGAGTGTAAAGGCTCAAATCTGTCACTCATGAGAAATTTAAGGACAACATCCAAATTCCAGGCGATGGGAGCTGTTTGAATCCTCTTGGTCGTATCAAAAGACCTAAGTAAATCTCGTAGATCTTTATTATTAGAAAGGTCTAGGTTCCTGTGTCGAAAAACCGTCGCCAACATACTCCTGTAACCTTTAATAGTAGATGACGAGAAGTTATGCTTAACTTTAAGGTCCAAGAAAAAATCTGCTATTTGGGAAAGCGAGGTACTGGAAGAGGAAATCGCGTTAGTCCTACACCACTCCCTGAACAACTCCCACTTGGACTGATACACCTTGATGGTTGAAGACCTCCTTGCCCTTGCAATTGCCTTGGCTGCCATCTTCGAAAATCCTCTAGCTCTAGCGAGTTTTTCGATAGTCTGAAGGCAGTCAGACGTAGAGCTCGGAGGTTTAGATGATTTCGGGCCAAGTGAGGTTGTCTGAGAAGATCGGGTCTCATGGGAAGGCTTCTCGGAAAATCCACCATCCATTCCAGTACCTCTGGAAACCAGCTCATTGACGGCCAGAACGGAGCTATCAGTGTCATTCTGGTCTCCTCGTGCGAAATGAACTTCTGAATCTCTTTGTAAAGGATCTTGAATGGAGGGAAAGCATAAACCTCCATGCGTGACCAGTTCATCAGAAAAGCGTCTATGTGCAAAGCTTCGGGGTCTGGAACCGGAGAGCAGTAACACTCCAGCCGTTTGGTCTTCGCGGTGGCAAAGAGATCCACGAGAGGTCGACCCCATAACCGCCACAGACTCTTTCAGATGTCCGGGTGCAGAATCCATTCTGTGGAGAGAACCTGACCTTTCCTGGTGAGTCTGTCTGCGCTCACATTGTTGACCCCCTGGATGAACCGCGTCAAAAGAGTCACCTTCCTTTCCTCCGCCCAGACGAGAAGCAGTCTTGCAATCTCGTACAGAGGCCAAGAGTGGGTCCCGCCTTGCTTCACAATATAGGCCAGAGCTGTCGTGCTGTCCGCATTGACTTGGACCACCTTGCCCCTGATCTGCTTTTCGAAGCCGATGAGAGCCAGATGAATAGCTAAAAGCTCCTTTTGATTGATGTGGAGAGAGGTTTGCTCCACCGTCCAAGTCCCCGAAAGCTCCTGCTTCTCTAGAGTGGCTCCCCACCCCGAATTGGAGGCGTCGGAACACAACACGAGGTCTGGGTTCCTCTGAAGTAAAGACAAGCCTTCTTTCAGTCTGGGCTCGTTGTCCCACCATTGAAGATGAGACTTGATGGAAGCCGAGATGGGAATGCAATCCCTGTCGAGGCTGTCCCCTTTCTTCCAATGGTGGTTGAGATGAAACTGAAGAGGACGCAAGTGCAACCTCCCCATGGTCACGAACTTCTCTAACGACGAGAGTGTCCCCAGAAGGCTCATCCAATCTCTGACGGAGCAAAGATCTCTCTTCAGGAACGTTTGGGCTTTTAGGAGGGCTGCTTGGATTCTCACCGACGACGGAAAAGCCCGAAAACTCCGACTGTGAATCTCCATCACCAAATAAAGAATCTCCTGGGATGGAATCAGTTGTGATTTTTCCGAGCTCACCAGGAGACCCAGTTCTCTGGAGAGATCCAAAGTCATCTTGAGGTCCTTCAAACAACAATCGGCTGAGGAGGCTCTTATCAGCCAATCGTCCAGATACAGAGAGGCCCTGATTCCCCTCGAATGCAGCATGCTTGCCACGTTCAGCATGATCTTGGTAAACAATAGAGGAGCCGTGCAGAGTCCGAAACAAAGAGCCCTGAACTGGAAGACCTTGTTTCCGTCCATGAACCTCAGATAACGCCTGCAGCTGGGATGAATCGGAAGGTGGAAATAGGCATCCTGAAGATCTAAAGAGACCATCCAATCGTCCTTCCTCACAGCTGCCAGAACTGTTTTCTGAGTCTCCATAGTGAACGTCGAGTTCTGGACGTAACCATTTAGCACACTTACGTCCAGAACCGGTCTCCACCCCCCGGAACTCTTGGGAACTAGAAAAAGGCGGTTGTAAAACCCCGGAGACGTAACATCCTGCACTTCCTCTATTGCTTGTTTCTCTAATAAAAGAGACTTCTGCAGAAGCATGGCTTGCTTCTTGGGACCCTCTCTGTATTTGGGCAAAAGATCCACTGGATCTGTGACTAAAGGAGGATTAGCCAGGAAGGGGATCTTGTAGCCTTCCTTTAACACTTGGACGGACCAGGGGTCCGCTCCATTTCTCTCCCAAGCCTCCCAGAAGTGAGTCAACCTGGCACCCACTGCTGTCTGAAGGAAAGTGCAGTCAGACTTTACCTCGGCCGGACTTGCCCCCTCTGCCTCTAGGCTTCCTTCCTTCTGGTTTAAAAGAGCCTCTTCCAGAGGACTTCCCACGAAAGGACTGAGGTCGAAACCCAGAAGAAGAATCCTTAGGTTTACGAGAGGAGAATGACGGAGGCAAAACTTTCCTAGTCGAATGAGTAACTAAGTCATGTGTGGCCTTCTGCGTGAGGGCAGTAGCCACCTCGCCTACCAATTCCTGCGGAAATAAGGTATTAGACAAAGGTGCGAAAAGAAGGCCCGTTTTCTGGTAGGGAGACACTCCTGCAGAGAGAAAAGAGCACATCGTGGCCCTTTTCTTGAGAATTCCAGCTGTAAACAAGGCAGCAAGTTCGTTGGAGCCATCCCTCACACCTTTGTCCAAGCAGGACATCAAATGAACCAAACCACTAGTGTCCGTTTCCGTCATATCAGAGACCCTCTTACTCAAAGCCCCCAGAGCCCAGTCCAAGAAATTAAAAACTTCGAAGGCCCTGAACAGACCTTTAAGCAAATGGTCGAACTCTGGAATGGACCACCAAATCTTCGTTTTCCTTAAGGCAAGACGACGAGAAGCATCTACCAAACTTGAAAAATCCCCTTGGGCAGACGAAGGAAAACTCAAGCCCAACACTTCACCAGTCTCATACCACACACTAGATTTAGAGGCTAACCTAGCGGGAGGAAAGGCAAAGGCCGTCT
Source organism: Palaemon carinicauda (assembly GCF_036898095.1). Classification (NCBI taxonomy): domain Eukaryota; kingdom Metazoa; phylum Arthropoda; class Malacostraca; order Decapoda; family Palaemonidae; genus Palaemon; species Palaemon carinicauda. Next base: position 76,966,350 of record NC_090726.1, on the reverse strand, counting down.
TGCCAAAAGATTTCTTGGAGTCCAACCATGAACCCATTAATTTCAAGGCCCGCTTAGAGGATCGAGAAAGAACCATCTTGGTATAAACTGGAACCTTGGTAGCTTTACCTAAGATGAATTCAGAAGGCGGAGAACGAGGGGCCACAGGGGTAAATTGATCCGGGAAAATTCCAGTCAGAATAAGCATAAACTTGCGAAGATCCACAGCATGCTGATAATGCTTCTCCTCCTCATTCTCAGAGACTTCCTCAATAGGATCATCCTCATCCGACTTTTCCTCAGGCTCGTCTTCTGGCAGCGCAGCAACAGCTGCAGCCTGAACCGAAGAAACAAAGTCTGGATGGGACTGCCTGTCAAGGCCAACCTCTGCGTCAACCTGATGGGGAGAAGTAGAAGTAGATTGATGCGAAACACGGACGGGTAGACGATCTTCTTCAACCAACAACTGCCTAGACCGCTTCGAATCCGACTGCTGTTGAACAGAAGAACGCTTGAAATCAGAAGGTAACTGTCGAAGATCGCCGAGAGGTCGCGTAAAGTCAGAAGACAGTTGACGCGAACGATCAAAGTAGTCAGGATGTCGACGCTGCGAATCAATGTTTTGACGCGAAGCATCCAAAAGTTGTTGACGCGGACGATCCACTACTTCAAACCGTTGACGCGTCTCGTCCACTTGTCGACGCCGATGTTCTTCCCCGCGACCAGCATACGAAAACTGGTCAACCAAAACTCTCTGACGCGACTCATCAAAATCAACCTGGCATTGAACACTATGACTGGGAGACCGCCTAAGCGATAACTCGTCAAGACCAGAGACCATCGAAGGCCTGTGCGATAACTGGTCTGACATCGAACGCCCAGACATAATGCCAACACCTGGTTGATAAGAATCCATCAACGACGAGAGTTGTTCCTTCATAGACACAAGCGCAGACCGTTTCGGATCAACAGAACTCCTTAAAGGAAGATTCGCACCAACGTCACCACGCATTTCGGGGGAAGAAAGCCAATCCGAAGGAAGAGGGGGTGCATGAATAGTAACAAGGTCCGAATCGGAAGGAATCATATCCACACGAACACGGTGATCTGTATGTTTGGCCGGAGTGCAAGCGATGGGAGAACGGAAACGTTCCGGTGAACCCCACGAACTACATCCTGGACGCACAGGCGATTCCCGACGCTGTGAAACATCATGCGTCCGTTTAAGCGGTCTTGACGCGCGACGCCAGATCTCACTCCCCGACCCTTCATCGGAAGACGGGGATAACGCATGAACCTCACCTTTCCTACGATGAGGATGAACGACCTGAGCTATGGCAACAGGAACGTTCGAGGGAACGTCTGCACGATTGATGACGCTTCTCGTTCCCTTAAGCCGTTCGACATTACTTCTCCCATGGGTTCGAGAGCTCGAAAGAGGTCTTAGGCTAGGTGAACGACAAGATCGTGCAGACGCACCCTCCGCAACACTAAACACATTAGCAACACTTGTCACAACACCGAGAGAGTCATGATTTTTCGGTACAACATCAGACACTGAAACACTTTCCACAGTTCCGATAGGATCACGGTTTTTCAATACCTTTAACTCGGAAAAAAATTGTATTTCTATCGGCTGCTAAGGACTCAACTTTCTCACCAAGAGACAAAATAGCAGTAAATATGTCTTTCATAGTAGGTTCCTGATCTACCACCACAGGGGAAGGAATAGGATTAGGAACAGGTACATTAGGTAAGGCTCTATCCACAGATCGGGAAGAACTACGCCTAAATCTATCTCTCTCTAGTCTCCTAACATAACGATCGAAAGTAACAAAATCATCATCAGTTAAGGAAAGACACTCATTACACCTATCATCTAATGAACGAAATTTACCCCTACATTTCACATAAATAGTATGAGGATCAATAGATCCTTTAGGAAGTCGAGTACGACAACCTTCACTAACACACCTACGCTGAGCAGGGGAGGAGTCGGCCATTTTGAATGTTAACGTGAGAGACCGACGAGCAAAAAGTACGGGAAATATCAATAAAGAAAATCTCAAACAAAAAGATTTCAAGATAAGAAACAAGGGAAAATAATAAACGATAGCTTAAACTCAAAAAAGAACGTTGTACATCACCAAACAACTTCCCAAGAGAGTAAAACACGAGAGCGAACTTCTATATGTCAGCCAGCTATGACGGCAGAGAGAAGAACTAGAGATGGTGTGTGGTTCCACCTGTTCTACCGCTAGGGTGCGGTTGGTACACCTGGCGTATCTTCGATAGCGCGAGATTTGAATTTTCTGCCCTGGCGTCAGGGGACTTCAGCTCTTTTATATAACCAGCAGGTAAGTTTTATATTTAAAAATTAATACTACGAAGTCGTGTAGAGAGTAATAGATGTGATCCCAGAGAGAGAGATAGAAACTGTGATTGGTGACTTCAATACTAAAGTTGGAGGGAATAATCAAGGTATAGAGAATGTGATGATTGTAGAGTGTCTTAGCAATGTTGCATATTAATACGGGGTAAATTTTATAAGTTTCTGCTCAACAAACAAGCTTGTTATTGAAGGTACTATTTTCCAGCACAGGGACATCCATAAATATATATAGGCTTCCCCATATGGCAATTAAAGATATAAAATAGATCAAATAACCTATAACCTTCAGAAACTATAGAGGTGCAGAAATTGGTATTGATCACCAACTCGGCATTGCCACACTGAAATTAAAACTAAAACCACCCAACAAAAATGTATATAAAATACCTACATTTGATAAAATTAGCTTCTAGAATATCAACACAGAAAAAAAAAACTTTACAATTGAATATAGGAATTGATTTGTAGTCTTAGAGACTTTAAGACTCGAAGATCAGGCAATTAATGAAGAACAGTGTGATATTATCAACATGTATCAGTCCATTGGTAGTGAAGTTTTGGGACATGAGGTTACACGGAGAATACCATGGATATCCATTGATACTTGGGATGCTATAAAAAGGAGAACAAGTCAGAAATTGATTTATAAAAGTTTTCGAAGAAGTAATAAGGATTACAAGGTAGAGTATGCTAAGTATTCCAATGATGATAGGGAGATGATAGGGAGGTTAAAAAAAAAAAAAAAAAAAAAAAATAAAAAAGGAATGACTGAAGAGGATATTTAGTCAGGAAGACAAATGAGACTGACAAAGCTATGAATTCAGGGTATGGCTATGGTGTAAAAATTCCTCATAGAATTGTCAATAAAAGCGCTGCTGCGGCAAAAAAAAAAAAAATGATAGACCCTTAAAAAGAGATGACTCAGTTATTACATCAGTGACCACTTTTCTCTTGGTAAGGGTAGAAGAGACTCTTTAGCTACGGTAAGCAGCTCTTGTAGGAGAAGGACTCTCCAAAATCAAACCATTGTTCTCTAATCTTGGATAGTGCTACTGTCTTGGGTTCGAGTTATCTTGCTTGAGGATATACTCAAGCACACTGTTCTATCTAGTTTCTTTTCCTCTTGTTTTGTTCAAGTTTTTATAGTTTTTATAGGAGATATTTATTTTAATCTCGTTGCTCTTCTTAAAATATTTCATATTTCTTTGTTTCCTTTCCTCACTGAGCTATTTTCCCTAATGGAGCCCCTGGGTTTATAACATACTGCTTTTCTAATTAGAGTTGTAGCCTAGCAAGTAATAATGATAATAATAATAATCAGAAGATGAAGAAAGACAATGTTGGATGGAACACTTCAGCGAAGTCATGAAAAGGAGATATGATATGACGGGAATAATTTGTTTGATACGCCTAAAACTGAGGAAGACATTGATGTACCCATGAATGAATTCATTCTGTTTCAAGTTGAAGCTATCATTAGAAACCTGATGAATGAGAAATGGGAGTGGTGGTGAAAAGGGCCAAAAGAGATCTGATTGATTGTAATAATTACAGAGGTCACACAAACACATCAATTGTCATGAAAATATATAGTATGCTCATTCTAAAGAGACCAGTGAGAAAGATTAAAGAACAGCTGAGAGATGAGCAAGCAGAATTTAGAAAAGGTATAGAAGTTATATTAACCAAATTTTAATTTTAGGACATGTTGTGTAGCACTGTGTATGATATAGAGATTCACTTTTAATAGCATTTCTGCCCTATGAAAATGTCCTAGACAGTGTGCACTGGGCAATCTTGTACAGAGTTCTACGCTGTTATATAGTGTATGTTAAATATGTAAATTTGATTGAGTCTGTGTATGAACATAGTAAGTGCAAAGTACTCCAAGAGACTTTGTTGTCAACTATGTTGTTTATCTTCCTCGTGGATTTTGTAAAACATAGAAGAGTTTGGGATGGTGGATAAGGGTTAGACTGGAATGATAACAGGAAATTAGCTGACCTAGAGTATGCTGATTGTGCTGTCCTAATTAGCGGTACACAACAGGACTTGCAAAGCTTACTTTCCAGAATGCATGAAATATCACACGAGATTACGCTAAAGGTAGGGAAACACAGATGATGAGAACAAAATATGATATTGAAGTCAAATAACACTGGAAGGAGAAATTATTAATGAGGTGGAATCGTTTAAATATTTAGGAACTATGATCTACAATGCAGGATCTTTGGAATTTGAGTTTAATAAAAAATTAAAATATATAATTCAAACATTGGCTAGGCTAAGTAAAATTTGGAAATCAAATCGTCCTTAAGTACACATAAAAATCAGGATAAATATCAGTTTAGTGAGATCGGTGTTGCCACATGGACATGATTCGGGGTATGACAATGAAACAATATCCAACATATTTTGTAGTTTTGAGAACAAAGACCTCAGATGAATATTAGGAGTTACATGACAGGGTAGGAATAAAAATGAAACTATAAGAGCGATTACTCGAGTTCCATATGTGGATAAGATCATTATGATGTGTAAATGAAGATTCTTTTGGGATACACTATGCAGTCCCCAAGAAAGATTAATTCACCAACCATTCAACTAGTCTCCAAAAAACACTAAAAGAGTTGGAACACCCCGGCATACATAACTAAAGACTATGAAGCGTTAAGTACATGATGAATGGGGAATTAGTGATTGAAAAGCTCAAGATAGAGATAACTTGCAAAATCTAACCGAGCTCACTTGCGTCCATAGGCCAGGAGGAGATGGTGATAATGATGATGATAATGATATATATGTATATATAAGTATACACACACACATATATATATATATATATATGTATGTATATATACATACATACATACATACAGATATATATATATATATATATACATACATACATGCATATATATATATATATATAGATATATATATATATATATATACAGTATATATATATATATATATGTACATATATATATATATATATATGCATATATATATATATATATATACGAGAAAGAAGACTTATTATTGTCATAGGTTTTGACGGAATGAAGAAAAAATTAATTACTTTGGCAGAACTCCAGGAAAGAATAAAACATAGGACAGAGATCATTATGAATATTGAAACACATGATTAATTATATTTTATCCTTATTATTTTATCAAAACGACTTCATGATGTTTGGCCTATTATGCGCTAGATTCTTTCATAAAATTCCCAATGAAATTCTAATTAGTGACGTTGATGTGCACTTTTATAATGCAATATAGGTAATTATTTCCACATCATTGAGGACGCATTATCATAATACAACATTCTTTTGTCAGGTTCAGTAAATTTCATGCATAGATCAGGTTTTGTTGAATTTCGAAGTTTGAAGAGAAATATTGTGGTCGTAATATTTTGATGTTTTGAATAATTTTCGTATTCTTATATAAATTTGAATGTTCTATGAATAAGTTAATTTAAGGTATATTGACCCCCAAAGTGAAATCCCTGGGGCTTCAATACGTCATTATAAAGTTCTTGAGGGATTTGTACATGCTACTTTTTGTTTTAAACTTTTCACAGATCATTTTATATATATATATATATATATATACATACATATATATATATATATATATATGTATATATATATATATATATGTGTATATATATATATATATATATATAATTCATAGTAATGCCCTATGCTTTCCCCTCATTTTCTATCTATCTATCTATCTCTCTATCTCTCTATCTATCTATTCATGTATCATTGATTGTAATCTTTTAAGAGTGGCATCTATATAATGACTATTAAATCATTTTTATATTATGCATTGTCGCTTATGTCAGGTAGAATGTAGATTACAACTATTTTGATACTTTATTACCATTTCATGGCAATATTTCCCTTTCTTTTCTTAAAGCGATAACTGTTGCGGAATTTCTTTACCTTTTCTTTTTTTTATTATCAAAAAGTAGCCTCTGGAGAAGAGCAATAACATTTCTGAGAGGTACGCAGAAAGATTCTAGGTATTGCAGGAACAGATCTAAAAAGCTCCTTCTTAGAACAGCCGACTAGAGTAAGAATTTGAAAACTTGAAATTATTTATCAAGTGTATGGATTAACTTTGATTTCTAGCATATAATTTAGATTCAGAAAAAACAAATCTGGGATAAGGAGCACTATGTAAGTTAAGCATTTCAGCCAGAGTTTATTTTAGTTTTTGTATTTTCTCTCTTCTATTAGATTAGATTTACACATATATCATAAGAACCTATTATCCCTCACCGAACTTCAACGTTACCATGACTTCATGGACAATCTAAGGAGTAAAGTTCATTAAAACGTATTTTTATTATAGTGTCCTGATAGCATTCATCCAAGTGGCAATTTGGTATGTGCAGACAGGACGGATTAAAGTTTGCTTTTAAAATGCACTTAATAAAATGAGACAGTTCAGGCAGAAAAAATTCAGCAAAATACGGGAAAAACTCTGCCCTTTTCTACTATAAAACGGCATTGATAGAACTATTTGAATAAATCTATTTGTTCTGCTATTTCACATTAGCAGGTCACTGAAAATGTAATGAAATTCAATGCATATTACAGCCTCTTTACACTTTCTTTTTTATAGCATCTGTCAAGAAAGATGTTCATTCTTTGAATAGTATTTCTCTCTCTCTAAAGAAAAAAAAATACTTTGAAGCTTTATGATTATTTCAACCAATTTCAGTTGGCAAAGTAGATTGAAAGAGGAGTTGAGAGTTCTCTTCAATATTTATCTTTAGTTGGATTATCAGATGAAATACTTTTATTTTTAATGAATAAATACACACTCATTCAATGAAATATATACACACACACACACACACACATATATATATATATATATATACACACATATATATATATATATATATATATAGTTACTCTTTATATATATATATATATATATATGTATATATATAGTGTGAAAAATATTTTACTCTCTCTCTCTCTCTCTCTCTCTCTCTCTCTCTCTCTCTGGATATACGAGGTGCTTCACACTGAGGGACCTGGGGGAACCTAAACATAAAATAAGGCAATAAGGGTAAGTCTCTCTCTCTCTCTCTCTCTCTCTCTCTCTCTCTCTCTCTGAAATTTAGTAAGTGAACGTGTATAGTTTTTTTTTCTATTTAATGATGCAAATGATCAACCTCATATTAGGCCAATAGTACATTAAAATACCTGCAGCGTAAAATAATTAGATTATTAGAGAAGTCGAAAGAACCCAAATGAAATTATATACAGACATCACCTTTTTTATATATTTCATGTGTATTATCTCTCGGGTTACTTAAATATTACTGATGAACCTTAGATTTTATTTATATTTTTGGACTTCGAATGTTTTTTATTGAATGTAAAACATAGTCAAATATATCAGAATAAGACCTTTGCTACTGTAGCCTAAACATTATTAAGTTTTGACTATTGAACCACCTGCGTAAGAAATTAGTTTAATAGAATTTCTTGGTCTTAATTTTACATTTCTCACCTTTTCATTGTTAATGTGTTTCGAGTCTCTCCCTTCTATTTTCAGCTGCATAATTTCTTCACAGTTTTGACTTTCTCTGTTAGTTCTCGACAGTTGAGATTTAACAGTTATACTTTTACTTTACTAAAATTTACATTTCTTTAGGGTAAAAAAAATCCATTAAAATTTTTGTGAAAAATGTAGGACGAGCCACCATGATCGAGAAGTATCATCAATCATTTAAATATATATTTCCATTTGAAATTATTCTAGAAACAAAATCTGTTGCCCGTTTATAGTCACACGTGTCATCTATATCGTCATCTTTTTATGAACAATTACCTTTACTTGTCACTAAACTACCTCTGTTCCTTTACATATTGCCTAACGACTTTCCCCACTTAATCTTGTAACCATCACTTATACGCTCTGGTGTCTTAATATAACCTCACCGTCTTTCCTCGTTTCAGTCTTAGATTTTTTCATACAAGGTGAGTTTCTTTTTTTTCCGGTGTTTTAATTATTTGTCTGTTTTTTTCTTATATTTCGGGTTATTTCTGTGTATAATTATTTTGATTTTCATATCTATAATGTTTTGTGAGTTCTGTTTCTGTGTTTTTTTTTTCTTTTTTTTTATTTTCTTTGCATTTGTTCTGATTTTGATATTGCTCTTTTCTTAGTGTCATTCATTTAATCTTTTAATTTTAAATTTGATGTATTTGGTTTAATTTCTTATTTTTAAT
>NC_090726.1:76940213-76950213 GCF_036898095.1 Palaemon carinicauda | reverse complement strand
TCTCCAGAGACGTTCTATATTTTGAGTATGGATGGTTGGGTCTAGGGGTCAACGAAATGTTCCGAATGATTAATAGACTTATGAACGTAACCAATTTCCGATAGTGAGTTGTATGCAGACCACTTATCACTGATAATAATACTACCAGGTTTGATATACTTCTGGATGAGGGGAATTAGAGTAGCAGCATCTCGTTTAGTAGAAAGGGGGGGAACTAAAGGGATAATGAAAAATTTCTTGGACACACGCTCAATACCCCCAAAGACCCATATGGCACTTAACGGTCTACCACGGTTGTATTTAGATTTACAAAAATGAGTTTCGTCTATTTCAACAGTAACTCCATCACCACCAATCGCCTCTTGATTATCGAAGAAGTATTCGGTAACCTCCGAACAGAAACTTCTCCAATCCACACTAGTTTTCGAAGATATGTCGATACCATCCAAGAGGTCTCATGGTCCGAATGTTTATGCAAAAAGTGGTTGGCACATAATATTATCTTCCATGGGGGTAGACGACTTTTGTCCAAAAAGTACCTTTATAGGCAGTAACGGTATAACCACAACGACGTTTCTTCTTAGTTTTACGAATGATGGATTCAAAGTGCAATAAAACACGAGAATGTCTTCCTATAAGATAAAAGAGACCGGCACTTGGGGCAGTTTAAACGCTGAGGAATAACGTTGTGAGATTTAAGAAAATGCTCAACATTACCTGAAGTATCAAAAAAATCACCATGGAATTGAGCCACTGCTTTTAGGTACGGAATACTGCAGCCGCTACAAGATTCTATAACTTGCTCCATCGCAAAATACAAAAAAAGAAACCGCACTTGTAATGTAGAACTGTCTCACCAGGTCAAAGGTTACAACGGAAAAGGCATTGGAACAAAGGGTATGAAAAGACCGCTCAAAGGGATAAAGGAAGGGAGATATCTGCATAGGCCTAGGATGGTGATTGGTTAAGGGAAAAACAAAGAACACTAGCGGGTAAACATGAATGAACTAAATACAGAAACTAGACCAGAGAAAGGATTTATGGGACACAGAGGAGTGAAAAGGAAATGACCAAAAAAATAAAAATAAAACAATATAGAAAGGTAAAATGGAACGAACGGTAAATAATATTGAATGGGAATATAAAATGAGATGATTATACCGAGAATTAACTGGATAAAAAAACTAGTCCAGAGTAAGTATTTATGGGCAACCGGAAGAGAAAAGGAAATAACCAAACAAATAAACCCAATATAGGAAGGTAAAATGGAATGTATGATAAATAATATTGAATGGGAATATAAAATGAGAAAATAATACGGTAATAAAAAGAGTAATTTAGGAGGGGAAACTCCTGCGAATGGGGGTGATATATGCGCAGGTCGGGAAACTGGTGCGAACGAACCTACGTACAAATGGGAAAGGAAATAACCAAACAAATAAACCCAATATAGGAAGGTAAAATGGAATGTATGATAAATAATATTGAATGGGATATAAAATGAGAAAATAATACGGTAATAAAAAGAGTAATTTGAGAGGGGAAACTTCCTGCGAAGGGGGGTGATATATGCGCAGGTCGGAAACTGGTGCGAACGAACCTACGTACAAATGGGAAAGGAAATAACCAAACAAATAAACCCAATATAGGAAGGTAAAATGGAATGTATGATAAATAATATTGAATGGGAATATAAAATGAGAAAATAATATGGTAATAAAAAGAGTAATTTGAGAGGGGAAACTCCTGCGAAGGGGGGTTATATATGCGCAGGTCGGAAACTGGTGCGAACGAGCGTACGTACAAATGGGCGCTAATGTTAGCATGGAATGCTAACATTTGATCTACATCAGGTATGGAATGCTAACATTTAATCTACATCAGGCGTTGGCAGCACTGGTTACTGTATTACTACAAGAAATAACCTTTGAAACGGCTCCTCCCAAATATATCCAGTTATACTGTTTTGTATTTTCCTACGGTTATAATACATACAAGAAGGAAATGTATAGAGAAGAAAAGGATTGATTTACGGTTATATATCAGTTCCCCAGTATGTTTTCCCCACCCAAAACCCCGAGATCCCACTAGGGGTCCCCCATTATCAGAGGATATAGATGTATATATATTTCTGAAACTATTCATTTGCGACGGGAACGAGTGTTATTTTCGAAGGGAGCGTAATTTTTCCTATAAGAAAAAGTAGTTGGTATCCACGGTTACATTGCCATGTAATACACTACAATAGAACCAATATATATATATATATATATATATATACATGCATCATCAGCCATTACTACTCCACTGCAGAACAATAGCCTCAGACATGTCCTTCCACTTACATAACTTTATGGTCTCATATGCCAGCCACTAACGCAAACTTTCTTTTTATTTCGTCAACTGATCGTATTCTCTTCCTTTTCTGTTTCCTTTGCAATCTTTGGTTATTAGCCGTTGTCACCAAAAACGGACTATCAAATCTAGGATATATATGTAACTTATTGCTAGTTACGGGAGCCCTCAATTGGCTGAAAACAGTATCTTCTATAACACCCAACTCTATTAGTTTTTACATTGAGAATTATTCAGCGTGCTCCAGAAACCCAATTACTTCCTTGGGAGTACTCGGTCAGGGATATTCTTTGATAGCCTACTGAAACATGGTTGAATACACGCTGGATTCACAAAGTGACCTGGAAATTCTATTTTCTTATGGAAAAGAAACATTTTGTTAAGTCAGTTTTCATGCCGTTACGGCACAATGTTTTAAGACCTTGTGATCATTATGTTTATATTCTGTTGTTTTCCAGGAGATCATATAATTATGATAAAGAACATTATGACCAATAAAAGGCGATAAACTTCTATCCTCGGAGAGTGACTGGAACCATTTTTCAAACCAAAGAATATTGAATTAAATTGAAATAAATGATCGTTTGCTACAGCCTAAAGGCCGTTTTCTCTTACTGTGCTCTTGAATAGAGATTTGATGATAGTGGTGTAATATTGACTGAGCCGTACTAATTATGATTAACTCTGTGATTAAGGGCAATTGATATGCATAGTCTTAATTTAGAGCCTTTAATTTCAGCTGCTGACTCCCAGCTTAATTTACTGGACAAAGATATGCAGTCTATTAAATTTTCATTCTCGGTTTGGATATTAATATCTGACTCCATTGTTCAGTTCGTTCTTTAATCAGGTTGCATAAGATTTTTCATAATTGTGACCATCTTTTGCATTCAGATCTTCCAATAATTTATCATCAAGGATGTAATACTTGCTATGCAGTTGATACTTTAATAAAAATCCTTCTCCTTCGAAGAACCAACACTAAACAGCATTCAAAAAGTTTTATTCCAGCTTTGACCAGATTGTAAATTGATCTTCCTATCTGGCAATTGAGTCACTGAGACTTTAGAAGTTCCAAACTGCAGTCAATGTTTTAATGTTAAATAGGCTAACATTAAGTCTTTCTTCATAGTTTATAAATGACAGATATATTTCAATGCTGTTACTGATCTTAAGATATTTTATATTCTCTATTCATAAACTGTTCATATAGTTATTCATTTCCTTATTTATTTTCCTCAATGGACTATTTTTCCTTGTTTTAGCACTTTGCCTTGTAGTGCATAGCTTTTCCAACTATTGTTGTAGCTTAGCTAATAATAATAATATATATATATATATATATATATATATATATATATATACCAAATATTACTTAGATGGGATGGATTAAAAAAACATAAAATAAGTTAATGAAAGTAATATAAAACAATTAATGATTCCTTTCTTGGTTGCAGGCAATATGGATTCGAACTGGCAGGCCAGGTATGGGACAAATTTCCTCGAGTTGTTTCTGAATTTTCTGAGATTTTTTTTCTGTACCTCCTCAACAGTGACAAGCCAACAACACAAGCAAGTATTATATCAAACACTGTAGCCTCTATCTCTTTAGTAGCTACTTGCACATACACAAGCATATCATGATTGGTATGGAAGAAGAGGAGATTCCAAAATCTAGGTAATCAGTTAATGTATCTATAACTTGGGGCTCTTCGGTTAGGGCTACATTTTTCGATACAACATTAATCCCGTAACATTTCAGTATTAGAAAAGTATAATTTTACAGCAAACTTGGTATGAAAATGGCTTATTGACTAGTATATGTAGTAGTCAGTGGAATAGGATTTCCCCTGTCCTTTTACATCAAGAATCGATATCCAATACATCAATACCTTCCTGTATGACGATATCATTCCTGACACAATAAAGTAGCAGACGATATCTCACTCCTACTTCTCTAGCAGTTCTTATCAAATTCCATAATTATTATTATTATTATTACTTACTAAGCTACAACCCTAGTTGGAAAAGCAGTATGCTATAAGCCCAGGGGCTCCAACAGGGAAAATAGCTCAGTGCGGAAAGGAAAAAAGGAAAAATAAAATATTCTAAGAAGAGTAACAACAATAAATATCTCCTATATAAACTATAAAAACTTCAACAAAACAAGAGGAAGAGAAATAAGATAGGAGAGTGTGCTCGAGTGTACCCTCAAGCAAGAGAACTCTAACCCAAGACAGTGAAAGGCCATGGTACAGAGGCTATGGCACTACACAAGACTAGAGAACAGTGGTTTGATTTTGGAGTGTCCTTCTCCTAGAAGAGCTGCTTACCATAGCTAAAGAGTCTCTTCTACCCTTACCAAGAGGAAAGTGGCACTGAACAATTACAGTGCAGTAACCCCTTGGGTGATGAAGAATTGTTTGGTAATCTGTGTTGTCAGGTGTATGAGGATAGAGGAGAATATGTAAAGAATATGCCAGACTATTCAGTGTGTATGTAGGCAAAGGGAAAATGAACCGTAACCAGAGAGGAGGATCCAATGTAGTACTGTCTGGCCAGTCAAAAGACCCCATAACTCTCTAGCGGTAGTATCTCAACGGGTGGCTGGTGCCCTGGCCAACCTACTACCATAAACTACCATAATCCCAAAACTAGTCCCACCATCAACTAAGAGCCTCATGTGCAATGAAATTATTGTGTAAAGGTTATAGTCTTGTCTGACCACACAGGTTATGATATATATAGGTCAAGAAAATCTGTGTTCCATATCATAATCACTTGGGTCATTTTATTTTGACGTGCCCAGAAGAACCAAATCTAGAGTAATAAGGTGAAACAATAAAAAAGTAGACAAACCATAAGCAAAGAAGCCCAAGAAAAGGAATAACCCCGAAAACACAAGTCCCTCGGAGGCTGGCAAGAGAACTCACCTCCTGGAAGTCCACATGGCATGATGTTGCCCCCCCCCCCCCCCCCAAAGAAAAAAAAAGAGAGAGAGAGAGCTATTAGGTCTGCCCCAATCTTTTCATCTCGCACTGTACTTCAATTTAACACCTTTCCGTCCAATCCTTCGAGTCCTAACTCCCCCTCCCCTCCTCCACCTATCTTTTCCCCCTATACTGTACCAGTAGTTGTATTCCATGTGTTTTTTTTTTAATTTGACTAAGATCTAAAAGAATCTTATGGGTGAAGAATAATTAGTTTTCCCCATATCATCTGCTCAAGCTTACTTGTAAAGTTGAGGAAAAAAATAAACTTTCCTGACTGGGTAATTATAGGATACTTCCATGTTTGCGCCCACTCTATCTGCTCCCACTAAGCCTGACAGAGAAAGTTTAGATAATTTTTTAACTTTATGTTTAATACAAATATTTTTAGCTACTTTGTCCCTGAACAACATTTCAAGGTTAACCCATAAATCACATTACAATATGCCTCTAAAGAGTACTCTACTAGTCTCTTATATCTTTCAATTCATCCTCCATCGCCGAACTGAAGATGTTTTTCACACTGAACATAACTTGAGAACCAAGGGATAGAACTGAATCCTTTTCTTTGTCTTCTCTACAAACTATTTTTACCTAGCATTGTGTTGCAAATACTCTAAGCAATGTTAGCGGTTCCAAGTGGCTACTTAGGTAAGGCCCTTTAGCATGTTTTCAATAAACTTTGCAAAATACCCATTCATTATTACCACATGAATTTGATGGAGTGGATCTTATCCGCGAACATCCCTTTTCCCTCAGGCTTGAATGGTAGCCCGGAGGAAACCCATCTGTCCAGAGCTTCATCTATTCCTCAAACCAATATCCAGTACCTCCTTGATTGTGACTTATGCTCAACTGCTTCAAACTCCCACCTTTTCAGCTCATTGTTTCACTATTTCAAGAATACATCTACATATTGCTCATCTTCCAAATAAAGCACTACAATGCCAACAGTTAGGTTATGCATAGCAAAATGAGAAATAACGGCATAAAAAAAAAAAACTCATTAACCCTATGAATACCACAAAGGACGGGAGCATGGAGGCACACGTTTAGTCAAGTTGTAAATCTCAGCATCATTATATACATGCCTAGATACACTGACTCTAATCCAGACTTCCTTGTCTGTGGTTGCATTCAATAAACAGGACCTTCCAAGAACACTTTGATGAAGTTGTGCAGAGTTGATTGTTATATTATTTGCTAGAATTTTCATTAAGTCCAGCAAAATCTTAATCAGTTATGATTTGGAATAACTATATTCAGGGGCTGTTACTAAGGGAGTTCATGATTTTTCTGAAAAGGTTTACACTTAACAGCTCCTCCTTTACTTAAACCAAATGGCTCTGCCACTTGCTGGCCAAAAGAAAAAGGCAACACTTTTCGTTTTTCAATTACTTCATAAAATTTTTATGGAGTCTCTCCAATTACTATATTACTGATTGACACTTATAGGTACTTACGTGAGGGAGCATAAAGCATGGGCAATGAAGTATACAGTTTTATTTACATGGTTCTACTTAATATGAAATGGTATTTTTCATACCTAACATCATGTGCCTCTAAGGGTGACTCTACTTGTCTCTATATGTATTTATGATTATTCCTGTCACCACACCAAATCTTACTGACGTGAGAGCCGATATTATTGATCTCCCATTTCTTACTGAAGTGAAATCAGTGACTGTCATTTTGTGCTTTCAGTAATGTTCTTTATATGTGCTGTTGATGTTAATACCTTAGGTAATGTCTAAAATATATATTTCATATATAGACTATAAAAAGACTTATGTCACCCTGTTCAACATCAAAATGTTTGCTGCAAGTTTGAGTTTTTTGAAGTTCTACTGATACAACTTGGTCACACCTGGAATAAAACTTCGAGAATACTGAGTAGTATTGAGCCTCATGATGGAGAAGGAATGACTATCAGAATTGACTGCACACCTAGTATAAGGGACAGGATGGAACTGTCCGGGAAGATCCGAATATAAATGATGGTCAGAATTATGAATAATCTCATGCAACATGCAGAATGAACTAATTGAACGAAGATGATAAGGATTGATATCAGGAATGATTTATTTATTTCACCGTAAGTTCATGTCTAACAAATTAAGATGAGAATCAATAGTTGAAGACCAGGCAGGAAAACAATACTCGAAACTAGGTAGAATGAAAGAATGAAAATACTTCTTCAAAATAGATGCGTTCCTCGAAAATCTTTAAAAAGTTTCTCAATAAGACAATTTTTCTTACAGTTGAAGAAGAACAGACCTACTATGTTTCTTAAAAGTAAATTTTCGGTCGAGAATTACGTCTAAAATTTTTAATGAGTTATTCAAAGTAAAAAAAAAAAATATTATCAATGCCGAGATCATTATGTTGAGGAGCCACTGCCCTTGATCTACTTACAATCATACTTTGAGTTTTGTTAGGATTTACCTTCATACCCCATAATTTGCACCATTCACTAATTTTAGCTAGATCTCTATTAAGGGTTTCAGCAACTCCAGATCTACATTCAGGAGATGGAATTGATGCAAAGAGAGTAGCATCATCTGCATACTCAATAAGCTTGTTTTATAGGCCAAACCACATCTCATATTTATATAGTATGAAAAGTAATGGGCCAAGAACACTAACCTGAGGGACACCAGATATCACATTCCTATACTTATTATGGTGCCCAGTAGCAACAACTCTTTGTCTTTGGGATCTATTAGTTAAGTTCAATAATGATGCCGAGAAACGACCCACCGACTCCCAACTGCTTGAGTTTGAAAACAAGGGCCTTATGATTAACATGGTCAAAGGCCGGATTAAAACCAAGGCCAGTCATACGAACTTCCTGACCACAATCAGTGGGTTTCTGTACAGCATTGGAGATTGTAAGAAGGGCATCACATTCTCCAAGGCTTTTACGAAAACTAAATTGCAAACTAGGGTACAGATGATTACCTTCAGCAAACCTATTAAGAAATTTTACGAAAAGACGTCCAAAAACTTTAGATAATATGAGAGTTATGGAAATTGGACGGTAATCAGTTGGACTTGAGCTACCACAAAGTGGAGTACCATTACCAATTCTCTAGCAAGTGCTCAAAATTTTTCTTCTTGCTAACTTATGCAAAATAACAGATAACTTTAGAGTTAAGAAGTAAATAAAAAACAATAAAAAAATACCATTTGGGTCTAAACCTCCATAAGCATCAAGGTCCATCACTAGAACTATATTTTCACGAGCTCAAAAAGCTAAACTAATTAGTTTAGCCTCAGGAAATTAGGAATTAGGAAGTCGAGTTTTTCATTACTCTGCTTATTCTCAAACATAACAGACAAAAGGGTAGCCTTTTCCTTTGGCCAGTGAGTGACAGAGCCATCTGGTTTAAGTAAAGGTGGAACTGTTACGTCTGCATCAATGAGTATAGGTTTAAGGGTAGTCTGTCAATTATGTTCATCGGTTGTACCAGAAAGGGTTTCTTTAAGGTTGAATTTTATTCCTTTTCAGTTGAAGCATAAACCCTCTGAGCAAAAGATCTAAGCTGAGTATAGTTATTCCAGGCAAAATCTGATCTGTTACCCTTCCAAAGATGATGGGTTTCCCGCTTCTCCAAATAAGCACATTTACTGTCATCATTGAACCATGGTTTGTCCTTCACTCGGTACCTTAGCACATGAGAAGGGATACGTTTACTAGATTATCATTCAAAGGGACAACAGGATCAACACTAATATACAATTGTGACCAATTCAAGCCCAAAGGATAATGCAAAATCTCATTCTAGTCGGCTTCAGATTTTATATAAATATCACATGAGTATGATACATCAGGGACACACAGCTCAGTCTTCACCACTATTAAAATCAAGGCATGATCAGATGTCCAGACTGGAGAACCAACCTTACTTGTTATAATGCCAGGGAAGTTAGTGTAAACATTGAGTATAATATTATCCCGAGGGAAACAGCCAGTCTCTTCCGTGGTGATATGCCTTTTTTCTTGAAGCTTAGTATTAACCTTTAGCAGGTTTTCTTAAAGTTTCTGATTTAAATAATGTTATAGAAATATTGGCAATCTAAAGTACAGGTAAGACTGCTTCTCATCGTCTTGTAATTGTTTATATATAGTCCATTATTCCTTGTCCAACTTCCTCTTTATTTGGCACTTTTGTAACCTACAAGTACTGCTATTGCAGGGAGCTGCTTTTTAGCAATTCTTTTTTGGCCCAATACCACAGCAACAGCTATATCCACACTGAATTTATCCGAAACGTATAGTGTAAATACACTCATTTTGCTGGAACGTAAGCGAACCATACAGTGTGAAACGGGCAAAAAGGTGAATACTTGAGTAATGCCCCTTCAACAGGCCTTCACTCTACGTTGCAATATGCCCAATCATCTTTAATTTGTCCAAAGACAATGTAATGGTGTAAAATAGACCTTGTCCCCCGACATTGCTATTCATCCAGTTTTGAATGCTAACATGGAATTTACCCATTAATTGGAAGCCACCCAGGTACCCACAGTCAAGATCTAAATGCTCAAGAATATCATAGTCCTTCAGAACCTGATAGAAAAAAAAAAACGTAATTTTCTGTCCACATCATATTATCCCTCATTAATATTTTACCTGAAAAATGTTACTCACA
>NC_090726.1:76922713-76927713 GCF_036898095.1 Palaemon carinicauda | reverse complement strand
TGAAGACTGCCATGCTTTATTAGTTAGGCTCAGGGACGATATCTTCTATCATTCTGACCCATTAACCAGTCAGCGTTCAGCATACTTATCCGTTCTCCAACCAAACTACACATTGCTAGGATAGTCGAACATTTCTGATCATCAGAATTCTAAATATTGACCCGAATAAGGATCAGAATCTCACTTGATTGATAGTTAAGTTCATGTCTCTGGCTTTTAGTTGGAAAACCGATTTTGACGAAACTCAATATATATCATAAGTACCTAACGGGCTAGCGAGTTTTTTTTTTTTTTTTTTTTTTTTTTTTTTTTTTTTTTTTTTTTTTTTTAAATTTGAGTTTGAAGGTTAAAGGTCAATTCAAATATTCAGACAAATTTAACTTAATTTCTTTAATTTTGCTGAAACTTGGTAACTAGACACCGTTAGGCCTGGTAAACCCATTTTTCAATATACTGTCTGCTTATTCTAAAAGGTTAGGGGTCAACTTCAAAACTTAAACTTTGTTTTTTTTCTCGATATTTTGAAAATTTGGTAATCCTCTTTTCCAGATTTATTTTTAAAGCTACAAAGTTTAGGGATGTCTGATACTCAAAACGTTCTCGTGATCTATAAGGAATTATTCCTAGTCACCGAAGTGTAATTACATTACGTAATGTACGCGTTGATGATGGTTGCATCGGCAAGTCAGAAACAGCAGAGTTAAGACTTAGCTATCTTTTTCCTTTAAAGAATCTATGATAGGTAACTCCATCAATGTTATTTTTCGGGGATTTGATTTGTAATTTGTACTCTTCCATTTTCATATTTTGTGAGAATATTTCATGGATATATATATATATATATATATATATATATATATATATTCCTCCACGCTTTATGTATAAAATTCTGTAACCTTGAATCTTGCTGATTTTATATAAATTATCAAAAGGAAAAAGAAGTAGACTAATAGCATAATAGAAAATCAATATTATAAAGATAAAAAAATATCTCTGACGTAAACGATATAGGTATTATCCTCACGCTATCTCTATCTTTCATCTCTAAGCAGTATTGTATACCCATATTAAAGGATCCTCCAATTTGCAATAACTGCATATTAAACTATTGGTACGGTCATAATTCATAAATTATATAAATAAATTCCTTTTCCTTTCGCTCTAAGCCAGGTACAAAAAGATTTTGAAACCTAACACTCGCTGAAGCTCACCAAAGCAATGACGACCTGGATTTTGATGGATTTAGATCCTGATCCGGATTGTCGGTGCAATATAATGGATTGATCCTTTGCTCATGCAAAGTATTGAAGTGAAGTTTTAAAAATTCTGTTCTCTCGATTTGTCATAATCCTCCTATCAGAGACAGACACTGGAGGGACAAATTCAATAACCATAACATGTTAGGAATATGTGATACCATTCAATGTTAGACAATCAAAATTTTGTCAGTATTAGGATGTGAAAGATTAACCTACATTGGTATGAATGTGCCATTAATCTGATAACGTGACTAGATCTGAATATATATATATATATATATATATATATATATATATATATATATATATATATATATATACCTAATTTTGATGATCTCGATGTCAATCCACTAAATGAGTATTCATTTGATTTATGGTATAATAATACCCACGGCTAACTATTATTGGCTTACCCTTATTAGAAATAGTAGAGTTTTACCTTAATATTATCTTATCATCATAAGTCAACCCACTTCAACTGTTGATATTACATCTACTGGTACTAATTTTACTGCTGGTATTCCTACTATAAATCTTGTATTTTACAAAATTATGACGATGCAAATATCTTCCTTATAATCATGATGAAAAATATTTACTTGCGATAATGTAATTCTAAAAAAGAAAATGTTGATATTCCTAGCCATTCCTACTTGAAGTTAGTGTTTTTTATTTGTTTCATCAAGTATCGGTATCCGGCGCTTTGTCATCCATCAACTACTTTCTATTTATGTGCTTATTATGTTAATGATACCTAATCATATGCTAATCTCATCGGTATTTTGCTATCATTTGTATGACGTATTCCCTTATCACCGATTGTTTGTTTGTGTTGTTTATTTCATTTAGCTCTTTTTATTATCATTCTTAAAACTACATAATTTGAAGAATGCTATGGTTAGATTAAAATAGATGATATAGCTGAAGAGAGAAAATATATGAATCTTTAACGCTCCCCGTTCAAATAAAAGGAATAAGAGAGAAATCTGTGCATAATTTTACACTCCTGTTGTCCATTGTCTTACTCCCAATGTGAAATACGACTACCCTCCCTTCAATGATAAGAAGCTTCCCCTCGCAATCGCGACAAGATTACATTAACATTAATCTTGAGTGATGTATGAATCCTCCCATAATAACTTATAACGCAGCATGCATATTCCTTGAATTTACATGTTTTTCTTTTCCTGTTTTCAAGCAATCGAACGCTAACACGAACACGAACATACACACAAATAGAGAGAGAGAGAGCGTCGCAATGAAAATGATTCTTCGTAGCAATAAGGTATACACAAGACTAGAATAGAATACATGATTATATTGCAATGGAATATGGGCTTGAATTCCTCATTAAAAATATCAAAATAACTGTTTCTTGTTTATTGTATGATTTTGATAAGTGGCTATCGTATTGTTGCTCATATCACTTGTGAAAATGCCTATTAAAGAAGGTTTCCATGAAAATTGGAATAGATACATATTGCAAATATCTATTTACAATGACGTTGATCTTTGTTAATTTCTATGTTACGTTGATCTACTAATTGCTTATGCCCATTTGTTCGATAGAGTGATCTGTAGTAGGTGGTAAAAAAAAGGCATTATTAATCGCATATAGGTCAGTAAAGGGGACCTCAATCATAAAGGTTTCATAGTATATATTAAGCTTAATTTTGTAAATGTAGTTGATGACTGGAGTTGTCAAGGTCCAATTTTCCTTGTGAATATTATGAATTTTCTCTCTAAGATATGTCTGTGTCCGTGGAATTATGCCGTGGAATCTTTTTGTATTGTGTCAATGTTTTAATTCCGGTGGGCTTTGGCAGCTATAGCAGTTTGTCTGACAATAAAACTTTTCAGGATTTCATCAAAGATATCAAATGAGACTAACGGCTTCCACAAATAATACTACATCGATTTGTATTGTTGTTTGCATTCTAAATTTAATCAATAAAAATAAAGAAGTTTCATACGATTCAATGAAATTCAGGGAGAGATAACTTGAAATAGACATTTTGAGCCAAAATTGTAAAAGTCAATACACCGTTAAAAAAATACGTATGCTATCTTTAATTTCTCCTTTCGTTCTTATATAAAGTGATTCGTATAGTAAATAGAAAATTTAACTCAGGAAGATTTGTTATGGTTTCCGGAAAAACCTTCAATTCTTTTGTTTAGTTGGGGAAGTAAATTAAGAAAGAAAGAATCATACTTCTTTGTTATTCTACAGTTTTGAAATTAGAACCCAAAATGTGGCTCCACATTTAAAATTGCAGCTACATTAGACTGAATAGCTTAACAAAAAGCATAAAATATATGAACAAATCCCCTTTTTCAATTATGAAATGGATTAACCTGAGGCTAATTTTGCTACAGATCTGTTTTGAAAAAGGGGATTAGCATTTCAAACGAAGGGTTATTCAATCTTGAGTCTTGTTTTCACATGCAAATTGTCCATCGATAATACGTAAAACATATTGTTTATTTTGTCCATCATAAATAAAATCGCGGTGTTGTTAATCAAAAGACAACCCGGACCGTATTTATATCGATTATATCCGAGTAAAAAAAACACCAAATTATAATTTGATCTAGATACAATGCAAATGAATTAGAAAATAAAATGACTAGGTGTCATTAAATTAATATTTTATTTAATATATTTTGATGAGTGTTTTTCTTTTCCTGAGTTTAAGGTTACCATATGTTAATAAATGGAAGGTTAGAGTAGAATGATTTCTTCTTGAAAAGGATACTCGTACGAATGTAATCCTACATACACTTGATAATATATGATTTTTTTTTTTTTGTAAAGTAAGAGAGAGAGAGAGAGAGAGAGAGAGAGAGAGAGAGAGAGAGAGAGAGAGAGAGAGAGAGAGAGAGAGAGAGAGAGAGAGAGAGAGAGAGAGAGAGAGAGAGAGAGAGAACACTAAATCATCGACTTCAAAGCCCCTCAAATAAATCAAAATTGTGAAGATATTAAAATTCTAAGAGCTAGACAATAGCGTAAGTCATGAAAAAAAAAATTTTGTTTCCTCTGTCCCCTTGAACCTATCAGTTAACGAAAGTAATATATGTATGCGATAAAAGAATTGTGACAAAGTTCATAAATTTGTCTTTATATTTTTTGTAGTGATGTATAAATGCCGGAAAATAGAACACGTAAGTTATTATGAATCTTCTCTGCTTTTCCAAAATTGGTACATGAAAGTATGTGGATCTTTACAAAGTATAATCAACTACGAAGATGGACGACAGTAAACACACGAAAGAAAGAAAAATAGATAAAAAAAAAGAGAGAAAAAAAAAAACAATCTCCAGAAACATTCCTTAACTGTTCAAAACAGTTTCAGCTCGATTTTACACATTTTGGTCGCTGCTTTCGTTTAACAAGTTTTTGAAGTGAATGCCAACAATTTTTCAATTCGGAATACGTCTCCAGTCATTAAGAATTCCGAAACACCATCTTGTTTCCGACAAACGACAACAATGTGTTTTTGACGATAAAAGGAAAAGCTTGGCAAACTTTTCTATATAAGATGAAGTCTTTTGTTGAGAGGAATAGACACTGGTTGTTTTTTATACTTTATCATATTTATTTCGTTTTCTTTTTTTCAAATGTTCTAATATCCGGTCATTTCTACATTTATTGAAAACAGCTGTTCTTTTTTAAGCCCCTTAACGACAAGAGAACGTAAATTTCTCACCAAACATTTTTTTCGGGTAGAAAAAAATTGTAAC
>NC_090726.1:76912898-76917213 GCF_036898095.1 Palaemon carinicauda | reverse complement strand
AATAGCTTGGACCAAGTCCCCTGGACTTTTTTCCGATGAGAGTGACCTCCCCATCCCTCCTTTGAGGCGTCTGAGTGAATCGTCATCGACGGGGGAGGTGGCTGAAGAAGAACCGACTTCTTTAGATGTCTGGCTTGGGACCAAGGTCTGAGAAGAGTACGTAGCCGAGGCGGCACTGGTCTTCTCAGGTCTCTTCGCGCGTTTGATGCATACCTTCTCCAAACTCCGGTTGCATCCTTTAGCTGTGCTCTTAGCACTGGGTCTGTCACTGAAGCAAACTGGAGAGAGCCTAGTACCCTCTCCTGTTCGCGTCTTGATATCCTTTCGGAATCTAGAAGTCTCTTGACAGAGCCCGCTATCTCCTTCCTTTTCTTCATTGGGATGGAGAAACTGTGTGACAAATGGTCCCAGTGGATTCCCAGCCACTGGAACTTTTGGGATGGAGAAAGTCGAGACTTTTTCTTGTTGATCTTGAAGCCTAGGTACTCTAGGAACTGGATCACCTGAGTGGAAGCTTGCAAGCATTCGGTCTCGGATGCTGCCCACACCAGTATGTCGTCCAGGTAGGCTACTACCTGAATTCCCTTTAGGCGTAATTGTTTGAGAGCTGCGCTCGCAAGCTTCGTGAAAATCCTTGGGGCTATGTTTAGCCCGAATGGCATGGCTCTGAAGGCGTACAGTTTCCGTTGTAGCCTGAACCCTAGGTAGGGGGAGAGTCGACGGCTGATTGGAATGTGCCAATAGGCGTCTGACAAGTCTATAGAGACTGAGTATGCCCTCTTGGGCAGTAAGGTCCTTATGTGTTGCAGTGTTAGCATCTTGAATTTGCAATTCACTATGAACTTGTTGAGTGGTGACAAGTCCAGAATGACTCTGAGCTTTTCCGAGTCTTTCTTGGGAACACAAAACAGCCTCCCTTGGAATTTGATGGACTTCACCTTTCGGATCACATTTTTCTCCAACAGTTCTTGAACGTACTCCTCCAAAATGGGGGTGGAGTGTTGGAAAAACCGAAGGCATGGGGGTGGAGTGCTGTACCAGCTCCAACCCAGTCCATTCTTGAGTAGGCTTTGGGCCCAGGGATCGAAGGTCCAGCGATCCCAAAATTTCATCAGTCTCCCTCCTACCGGTATCATTTCACTTGGACTGCCGTCCTGAGGTCTTGCCTCCCTGACCACGACCGCCTCTGAATCCCCTTCCCCTTGAGGGGCGCCTAGACGAGCCTCTGGCTGCTCCTCTAGGTTTTGCACGAAAGGAAGAAGACTGTCCTTCGAACGTTGGGGCGAATGTGGTTGACTGACCTGGCACCGCCTGGGGTACCCACTGAAAGGCAGTCGGGGTTTGTGCCACCATCTGGGGCACTGGAGGCAAAGGCAATTGCAGTTGCTGTTGCTGTCTATAAGGCTTGGCTGGCCGAAATGGTAGCCTAGTCTTCATATTCTTCCTCTTTGGTTGAGGACCCTCATCCGGGGAAGATTTTCTTTTGATAGCCAGGCCCCACTTCTGGAGAAGGTTTCTATTCTCCACGGCGGCCTTATCAACAACCTCTTTGACCACATCGGTAGGGAAAAGGTCTTTTCCCCAAATGTTGGAGGAGATTAACTTCCTTGGCTCGTGTCTCACCGAAGCCCCGGTGAACACGAACTCCCTGCAAGCTCTCCTTGCCTTGACGAAGCTATAAAGGTTCTTCGTCACTGTGGCTAGGTGAGACTTAGCCACTACCATGAACATTTTCAATGGACCTTGGGGTCACTTGCCATCGTCTCGAGAGTAGTCTGATGAGACATTGAGGCAGCCAGTCTTTCTTTTGTCTCGAACTCTCTTCGTAAAAGAGATTCGGACAGCTTGGGGAGGTCCTCGCCGAATTGCCGTCCGGCAATATCAGCCTCCAACTTTCCCACTGAGAATGTCAGATGGACATCCTTCCAGTCTTTGTGGTCCATAGGTAGAGCCAGCGACAAGGGTTTACACTCCTCCAGGGAGGGGCAAGGCTTGCCGGCCTCGACTGCCTTTAGGACAGCCGCAAACCCTTTCTGTAAAAAGGGGAAGGCTCTATCAGGAGAGGACACAAACGAAGGGAGCTTCTTGCTCAATGCAGCTACCTTCGAATTCGAGAAGCCCCTCTCTTTCATCGAGGATGAAAGTAGGGCTTGAGCCTTAGCGTGGTCCATAATAATGACCTCCTTCGGCTCTGTCTCCTCCCTTGAAGCTGGTTCTTTTCTCAGCCGGACATAGCAGTCCGGATATGATGCCTTGCTGGGCCAGAATTCTACCTCCTCTAGGGGAACTGAACCCAGCTTATCCGAGATGACGATCTTTCCAGTCGTCATCGGCATGTGCTCAGCATACCTCCATGGGTTAGCATCTGAGCATATGGGAAGGTCTTTCACATTGAGCCTTTTCCGGGGCCCATGTGATTCTGCCAGGGACTGCATACGCAGTTCCATTGCAGCCGCCTTCTCCTGATTCTCCTTCTGCATTTGTTGGATCATTCCAACAATCGAAGAGAGGGCCTGTCCCAGTTCTACTGGGAGGCCAGCTGATGTTGAGGGGATAGGCTCCGGCATCTGAACCGGAGTAGCCGACACCTCGTCGACCTCATCCTCTACGACATCCGGGGTTTGAACTTGATCCTGACCTTCTGCCAGGAGGTCTTCTTCCAAACGTTCGTCCAGGTCAGACATCCTGTCACACAACTGGATGTCTTGCATCGCATCTGCGACTTCCTCGTCCACCTGGACTTGATCTTGAAGGATCTCCTCTTGAGGCTGGGGAATCACTGCCTCAGCTGATGCCTGGGGGAAAAAGATACGCCCTCATCTTCTCACTTGGAAGATAAGGGCCAGAGGTGTTCTTCTTGAAGCCCCTTACCCAAGTACGATGCTTTTCCCTAGCTATATCCCTTGATTCCGCCGTTCTAGGGGAATCAAAAGCCTCAGTAATCAGGTTAGTGCATACAGTACATACCTGAGGGTCCCAATACTGGAGATCATCCTTGGAGACAGCGCATGCTGCGTGTCTCCTACAACACTCATGTCCGCAGAGGTTCTTGCTGCGGACATTGCAGAAAACATTTCCGCACTTCGGAGGGTCCTCCTGTAAAGAGAAGAAATTTCCATGAGTATCAAGTGAACTATGTATCACTGGATATGCATAGTATAGCATAACAATTCATAAAGGAAAGACACACACTTGTGTTTCCCTCACAACCCATTGTTGCAGCCTTCCAGATAATAAAATCAAAATGGTTTATCTCTACTAGAGTAACCAATGCAAGGTTTCCAGAGGAAAAAGGTGGAGCTCACACCTAGGCAATGATTTTAAAATCCTGGATAATAGACGGGGGAAGAACTCTGCTTCCTGTCTGAGGGCAACAGCAAAGGGCCGTGCAAGAAAACACAATAGTGTTAGAAGATACAGTGCTGTACCTAAACTTTTACTATAGTTTTCTTCTTACTGTATATGCTATACAGAAGAATACTAGTACAGTATAGGATGATGTGTGCCGGCCTGCCTTTGCCGGCCGGCACACATCACAATTAGCTTTAAAGTATACTACTTAACAGCTATAGGGCGGCAGCCCTCTGGTTCAAATGCCTGTGCCGGCGGCAGCAGCTGCCGGCCAGCAACAGCCAGTGTTGGCCGGCAATGATTGCCGGCCAGCAAACTACACAAGGTAGTACCCAGCTGCCGGCCACACTCTTGGTGACCGGCAGACAAGGACTGACATAAGCCAGCCGGCAAAGGTACAAGACCGATGCCAGCCGGCAGCAAAAGAACCAGAAGACTACACCTGCCCGGCTGCCGGCCTCATAGACCGGCAGCCGGGACAGGTACAGCACTAGAAGAAAATAGAATGGATGCCGGGATAAGAGTGTACACAACCCCCCAAGCCCGGCAACCGAAAGAGTGCATATAAGGAAGGGGAGAAACTTAATTCAGGCTTCCTTGACCAATGCCGTCCGGCTCTGCCGGCAGGCATGGATGAGGGACCAAGAGAGGTCCGGGCAGCACTCGAAAACATAAGACCCTTGCCGTCCAGCATCTCTGCCGGCCGGCAATGGGCTTAGTCAATTCCACATCTCAACCTATACTAGGTCCAGAAGTAGAATGACATACAGTACAGTAATACCCCTGCCGGCCAGCTCTGCCGGCCGGCAAGGTACAGTACAGTAATGGCTAGGCCATTACGGAGATAGAGGGGGAAGGGACAAGAGGGTCCTGCCAACCTTGCTTTAGTGACAGATCACCCGCAGCCAAGAACTTTGTCTTAGCCTAAGGGAGATCTAAGGGAAAGGGCCAGCACAGTAGTATA
>NC_090726.1:76900398-76902898 GCF_036898095.1 Palaemon carinicauda | reverse complement strand
TACCAAGCACTTGTTTAAGCAGTGCTTTAATGTCACGCAAAGCACCAACTTAACTTTGCGTGAATTTTGGAGGAGCCATTTCAATATTGTGCACTGCTTGAAAATCATAGATCAGGCCTGGAAGGGAGTAACTCGACGGACACTGAATTCAGCTTGGAAGAAGCTTTGACCTGAAGCTGTTTCTCCCAGAGATTTTGAAGGTTTTGGCCCTGAGCCTGAACCTGTGCTGGGCGTAGAGGAAGACGTAGGAGAGATTGTATCCTTTACAAAGTCCATGGGTCCGGAGGTCGATGAAGATGACATCACCGAACTCGTCTAGGAGCATCATGAAGAGCTCACCACCAAGGAACTCAAGGAGCTGCATGCCACGCAGAATGTTGAGTTCCAAGCGCTATTGAGTTAGTCGGAGGACATCGAGGAGGTAGAGCACATCTTAAGGTCGGCTGAAATGAAAGAAATGTTAGCACATCATCAACACGTGGTTGATTTTATTGATAGGTAATACCTGCAGAAACTTCAGGTTTGTCATGTAGTTTCGCAATTCGATGATGTCTGCTTAACCCATTTCAGAAATAATTCTGAAAAGCCGTACCAAGCAACTTTCTCTCGAGAGTTTCTTTAAAGATTCTATGAAGTGGTCTAGTGATCGTGATGAAGAGAAAGAAAGTGAAACAAAGAAAACTAAGATTGAATTGAGTGGAAGTGATGAAAATAAAATATTAAAAAGAAAAAAAAATGCCAAAAATATAATATACGAAAATTAAAAAAAAGAAAATAAGTTGATTTAGGTTAAAGTTCACGTAGTTTAAGTTAGAGTAAGTTACGGTACGTTATCACAATCACCATCTCTACCTCCTCGCCGACCATCTGTCTCCTTCTGCGTTGCAAAGCCTACACCTGTGTTGGCCTGTCTCTAAGGTAAAGTGACAATAAAAACCTCTTTTTAATTATCATTTCTTTATAATTATTCTTTTTTACATCTCTCTTAAATAATACAATTGAATTATTGTTATGTGTAATTATGTGTAGTAATTTATTAATGAGTTATCATAGGTTTTTGGGCTGTAGAATGAATTATACAAATTACAGTGTATTCTTATGGGAATATTCGCTCCAACATACGATCGTTTTAAGATACGAACTAGGTCCCGTTACGAATTAAGATCATATGTAGAGGATCCACTGTACATGAATAATGAACTCTTGCTTCTTCCTCACTCGGATCATCACTTTCAATTTCACCATCACTTTTAATAACCTGTTCATCATCTAATATAACACTTCAAATCTTTTTTTTTTTTTTAAATATCGATTATTTTTTACTATTTTCTCTTTTCATGTTTTTTCCCCCTTACAGGTTGTTCCCCATCTTCGTTGATAATTTTTCCTTTGTAAATCTTTTGTTTTTCTTTTTATGATTGTTACTTTTTCCATTTTATGTATTGTGTTTGTCCTCTCTCTCTCTCTCTCCCTCTTCAGCCACGAGTTCCTTTAAAAAATCTTCAATCTTCTCTAAATCATACTTTGACTCCATAATAATGCTTAGTTTTCGAGTTGAAAGCTACTTCATAAAGTTTTTAGTATGTGCATAAAACCATCCTTTCTAGTCAAGTTGTACTATATGTCACCAATTACATTGTTAACAACTACGTTTACACATTAGCCAGAATTTGCAACCTTTACAGTCTAGCCATTCTCTTGCCCATTAAATCAGTACCATAAATACCCTCAAACATTTCTATATTTTGCTGAAAAAATACTGAAACTATTGATCAACAAACAGAAAATATCAATAAAAAATAATAAAAAATGGAGGAGGTATAAGCGAAGCACTTACACAATCACTGAGAAAAAATTCTCACTGTACTCTTACCAGAGATCCGAGATAAATGGAGCTATCCATCCTCTACGAACCATCTCGGGTATATTCGCTGAGTTATAGCCATGGTGGCCCTCGTAAACAACAGTACCATGGATGCCTAAATCCTTTGCTTCATCTAATTATTTTTGGAAATACGAGTAATGTTTTTTTCTTTTTTTTTGCTGTGCAACCTACGTCATATAGCTCCAACAGAAGAGAATTTTCCCTGCTGTAAACATCTTATGAACTCGAAAGCTTAGTAAGTTATTTAAATATATCAAACAACTGTTTTCTCAAAGATCATTAGAATTTAGAGTAGCATGGGTAAAGCATATAAACATTTATTTCATAATAATAATAACTATTGCTCTAGAATGAAGGTCATCGCAATTTCAACAAATGGAAATCCTGCAGCTTCGTATTTTGTTTTTAATTTTAATTCCCATAAAAGATACTATTTCACTGATTTCAAGTTTCTGGTTTGGCGTAAAATCTAACCATAAGAAAAATACGTGGCCAAGTGGTTTAGTCACTCTCTGTACAGGTTTGCCGGACCAGGGATCGATTCCCGGCCGGTCACAAGATCTTATCTTTGTGTGATTTCGCCTGGGGCTTTGATCCCGAGGTCGTTAAGAGAAT
>NC_090726.1:76875398-76895398 GCF_036898095.1 Palaemon carinicauda | reverse complement strand
ACACATGTATGTATGTATATAAATATCATATATATATATATATATATATACATATATATATATATATATATATGTATATATATATATATATATACATGTCATTTATGAGCGGCCTGAAATAATTTAATTAAAATAACCTCTTTCATCTTTTCATGTCACGCTTAGTGGCATTGCGGTAAATTTGACTACTCGGTCTCTCTCCATCCCTATGGCAGGGTGTTAGTGAAAGAGGGAGTAGTCATGCCCTGGAGAGAGTGGTTGTAGTTAGGAGAAGGGAGGAGGAGGGAAAGGTTAAATATGTGTATGTGTTCGCCTGTGCGTGCATATCCATCTACTGTAAATATCCCTCTTTTTGATGGCTTGATTACACTAGTATATATATATGGTCTTACGAGTGACCAATATCACAACGCAAATAAAAGCTCGCGGCCACATTTAGATATATAGGATTAGAGATTAGATTTTTTTTCATGTTAATGAACAGTACGCCAGACATTTGGACCACCACAAATTCGTAGTAATCTGTCTTCAAGGTCGTGTTAAAGGGACATCATATGAAGGTGGTTTTTCATATAGAAAAAAAAATATAAATAATTTTTACCCAACTGAGCTGAAGGTGTTTTTTTTTTTATTATTTTTTCTTTTTCATTTTTGTAGTGAAGTAGGATAGGAATGAAAAAGTCTCAATAACCTCAGAGTGAAATTTATATTAAAGGGATCGCGTATGTAATATACTGTGTACCTATTAGTAAACTAACTTTTCATCTAATTGAGCGGGATACATCATTTTGTGTATGTGTGTGTAAAATATTCCCTGTATGAGTCTCAGTAACCTAAGAATGAAATAACTCATTAAAAAATTTATATAAATGGGACTGCATATGTTATGCAAGGTAAGTACCTCCACCATCCTTCCTGATTTCATTAAAGCGCTGTTTGAAGGATAGTTGCCAAATTTACTGGTGTTCATTTACAAAAGGAAATCAAAATGATATTTCTAATGTTTTTAAAATTATAAATATATTAATATTATAGATGTATTAAGACTTTAAACTAAAATTATTTGTTATATGCCGGGTATCAGAGGGCATTGAAATGAATAATGTGCAGATTATACTTTTAGGACGACATAGCAATGTACAAAAACTATGATAGTAAATTAAATAATATATAGAATATAAAACAATAAAAGAAAATATCTGTCAAAAATATTTTCTTATTTAAATGAAATAAAACTGGAATGGCTAATTATTATATTAGATTTGTAACATTAGACAATGATTTATTGGAACCTTTTGATGACATATCATTGAGGAAGTCACGACGACAGAAGGACGTTGAGTTTGCAGAGTTGTCGGATGATCGATATGGATATTGCATGGACAAGCACCAGCAAACGCTCAAAAATAGAAAAGTACCTGAATTTTCAGCAACCTCAGCTCCGGAAGATATTGATGAAGAATTTCTAAAAATGATGCCCGATGATGGGGTGTGCTTGGTGTTACATAAAGTTTTGCAAGTGAAATAAATCTAAATACCATACGCAACAAAGTTGAAATTGTAGCATAGAACTTCACTGGGAAAGGTGAAAAAGGCAAATTAAAAAGAGATAAAGCAGAAGGAAAGGTTGAGGGTAACACAGGTCTATAAACCAAGTTAATTATAATTAACTTGGTTTATAGACCTGTATTAGTTCTATAATTATAGGACTATGTTATGCCTAATCAACGATGTAAAGGTGAGGTAACAATTATTGAACGTGTAGAGACAGAAAATAAATATGCCAGAACAAAGTGTAAAGGACAACAGTTCCTTTTGATGTTTGCATATGCCGTAACTGTACATAAGTGTCAAGGAGTGACATTATAGACTGCTTTGGTTAATCTTGGTCCTAACACATTTGCTGATGGTATGGATTTTGTTGCATGACCAAGACTTTAAGAATTGAATAATCTACATCTCACTAACTTTGACGTGGCACAAATTTCAGCAAATGAAAATTGCATCACCAAAATGAACAAAATTACAAGAATCACTAATCAGCCACAAATAACATGCTATAATCAAACAAGGAAAGATTTAATGATAAATACAAAAGCTAAAACATCAATTTCAATTCAAGTACTATATGCCATAAACCAAAATCCTGAATATATGAGAACATATAAACGCAAAATAACTACAAGACAATGTGTGAATAAAAGACTAAACAGAAAGTAAAAAGATTACAAGTTTCATTATATGTATCATTTTAGTTTTTGGGTGTAAATTAAAACTTATGCGTAAATTTAAATCTTAATCCAACCTATTCTAAAGGCAATAATATAGGTCCTCACTTCACTCCGCATTCTCTACACTACAGGTATAAACATAATAAAACATTAAATTGCCTTATAGCGCACCGTGCCGGTTGACGCCAGGTTTATTTTTCCAATGAATCATACTTTTAGAAAACAATATAGATGTAACATCACATATTCTAATAACTTTTACAAACTTCTGTACTGATATAGCAGTGCATATTTAAAACAAAATGAACAAACTTTCAAATTAACATACAAGCCTCCTCTGCCGCCCAGGAAAAACCATAGATAAAAAACAAAATCTCAAGTTTTGAAAAAACTATGGAAACCTGTGTATCCACGGCAATAATGCAGAGTAACTCAAATTTGAGTGGTGGAACCTCACTCTTGTACTACTAATAAATAATAATGATAATAATATTAATAATAAATTCGACTTGCTCGGGCTAGCGTGCGCTAGAAAGTGACCACTTCCTAAATATCTCTTCAAACATCGAATACGTTTCACCCAACACTAAAACCTCATTGGCCACTGCCTACATAACAACTGAACTTAAGTAACAAGACACTTAAGATCTGCTTACATGTCGTTAGGACAATTATTTTTCGCTATACTTCGTAACGCGAAAAAATTCTAGTCCTCACTTCACTCCGCATTCTCTACACTACAGGTATAAACATAATAAAACATTAAATTGCCTTATAGCGCACCGTGCCGGTTGACCCTAGATAATACCAAAGAAAGGGAGAGAAGGAAAAAAATGGAGAGAGAGAAATAAATGCTCCGATTGAATGATTTACACATTTAACCTCTTTTTGAAGCCTTTGACAAACATGTTTACTTGAAACAGACTACCAACACTCATGTCTATGAAGACACCTATCATTGACGTTATCGTTTGCGATGTTTGAACTTGTAGCCACAGTTTTAACAAAAAATTATGTTTGGTTACATTACAGGAGCTATTAAAAAACTTCTTAAAGAGAAATCGATCAAAGGACAAAATCATTCCAGCTTCCTCTGCATCAAGCAAAATACATCAAATATGGAAAAGCATTTGTGATAACTTCCGATATCAAAAACTAAACAGTATTGGTGATTTAATTTTTTTTTTTTTTTTTTCCTGTTCAACTAAGAAATCTTCAAATTACAACAAACTTAATTCCCCAAATCTCAGATAAGAAAACTTTAATGATCTATCAAAATAATAAAGAAGTTTTTCAATATAGGAAAATATAATCCGCACGGATTCTGCAACACCATATTATCAAAAAGATCCTTTGTATGCACCGATCTACCAGCTTAATGTTTCACAGGTGCTTGCAAAGATTTAACAAGTGAATTTTCCGTTGGATCTATGTAACCCCTCATTTCATGCATGCACGTTATGGCATAAATAGCTTGATCACTGGAGATTACTAAAACGCCGGAATCTAATAGAAGCGTGATAAATAAAGCAACATACAATGGCATTTCGCTTTGCTCGTGACCATTATTGTAAGTTTCTCTTTGATGAAAGACAAATTTGTAGGCCTTGTCGGTGCTGCCATTCATCGATGATAGAAGATGCTCATGACAACTGAGGTCCCCCAATTTCCTGTCCAAATTAGATGCCACCGTTAAAGACGACTGCTGGCATTTCATTGCATTCACGATCCTGGAAAGCAGATTCCAAAAATAAAACAATGTACATATATACTTGTAATTTCAAAAACCTTTACCTTCTATATCAAAGTTAAATTTCAGCGAAAAATTTCCTTTTTTTTTTTTTTTTTCTCCTTATCTTTGCCGTGTAATGAAACCTTTTGTTACGTAAACACTCAAAGTTTAACAATAAAGTTTCCCTCGTTAATATGAACAGTCAAGATGCAGAGGACTTTCACTCAGGAATATTCTACTTAAGAATTTTTACCTCCATTTTATTAATAACCTTTGGTATAAAGCACCAAACCTCAAGTTAAAGCATCAATTGCCTCTGTACCTGGACACCAATATTAGAGATTAAAAACCTCAACATATTTTTAAAAGTAGCAAAACAAGTCTAAAGAATTAATAACTCTCACAAGTCCATAACTCTGAAAAATGTAAAAATGTAAAAAGAATTGACCATTCATCCATGTTAGTTGACAACACTTCAAAAAATCCGCTCTTTTGTACTCTTTCTGGGCTTACATACATTGATGACCTGAACAGTGTATTCAGTACAAGTTTAAATTCTTTGGTTTTCTATGATTTCCAAATCTGGCTTTTTGCTACCTACTTGCATTAAAATCGAAAATTTTATCTGGAACAACGTTCAAACATTGCCAAAGTACTTTACATAATTCTGTCGACTGCCTCCTGCTCCTTCATGTTTAATTTTAAAGATTAATTTGCTGTCCAGTTTCCAACCACTCTTTTCATGATATGAAAAAAAAAAATGCGCTGTATTCATCGCTAAAAACTTCAGAATTACTCCAAACCTACTACTGAGGTGTCACAACATATAAATTTCCCAACACCAGAGGCGTCACAATAGAGTGATAAACTGCCTACATCTGAGGCGTCACAGTATAGTGATAAACTGCCTACACCTGAGGCGTCACAATATAGTGATAAACTGCCTACACCTGAGGCGTCACAATATAGTGATAAACTGCCTACACCTGAGGCGTCACAATATAGTGATAAACTGCCTACACCTGAGGCGTCACAATATAGTGATAAACTGCCTACACCTGAGGCGTCACAATATAGTGATAAACTGCCTACACCTGAGGCGTCACAAAATAGTGATAAACTGCCTACACCTGAGGCGTCACAATATAATGATAAACTGCCTACACCTGAGGCGTCACAATATAGTGATAAACTGCCTACACCTTAGGCGTCACAATATAGTGATAAACTGCCTACATCTTAGGCGTCACAATGAAGTAATAGGTTAAATAAGTCTGATGCAAGTACATAGTTAAAGTAAGGACCAAAATAAAAAGAATGAATTTCTGCGTCAAAACGTGCTCTCAACCGGAGCATCTGATATTTCTTCATTAAGTTCTCAACTAGCTTTGCTCAATATGTAAAAATACAGAAATACTTTATCGTTTTCATTTTAACAATACCTTTCACGACAAATTTCGTGGAAATTATGTAACAGACAATTCTGTCCAAAAGATATTCGTTAAAATAACGTTTTCGTTAATTCAGAATGTTTGGCATCTAAACAAGGTCTTTAACGACATAGTTTATCCTAACACTGTAGTTACGAAATTCGCCTTCAGTATTCGTCCTCTGTAAACCTTTCCATATACAATTTAGAGTCTGAAAACCAATTATACTTTCTTGTAAATAAATCCAAATCTTGAAGCTTTTAAAGTAAATAGCTAGCATCCAATGCCCCTTCAAATAAACCATCCGCAGCCATGCCATCATCTAAAAATACTTCAATCTTCACTTCCTTAGATCTCCAATATCTAACAGACTTAAGAACTTTAGTAAAGATGTACCGCCGCTTCAAAAATATCTAAAGAATATCCATTATAAAAAACTTTTTAAATTTTTCCCCAATGAGAAAGATATTGGCAACGTTTTAATAGATTTCTATGCGATAAGCAGACTGTAGACTGATTAAATCCTTAAAAAGTTTGTAATAAAAAACCAGCCTTTGCTTACCATTCCCATTCTTGGTCACCGTCAAAGGAATTATTTCTTAGTTTTTCTGATACCAGTGTCACCCATTCTCTTAATAAATTCTGATTCGTCCCTTTCTGACCTATTGTTA
Source organism: Palaemon carinicauda (assembly GCF_036898095.1). Taxonomy (NCBI): domain Eukaryota; kingdom Metazoa; phylum Arthropoda; class Malacostraca; order Decapoda; family Palaemonidae; genus Palaemon; species Palaemon carinicauda. Next base: position 76,889,334 of record NC_090726.1, on the reverse strand, counting down.
CCCAATCCAACAACCACAGTACCGGTTTTGAAATGGAATTTTGTGATCGCCCTTTTAGACGTCAATGACTATCTTACCGGACCCAATCTAATTCTGTTCAATGTATTGTGAATAACAACAACCAACAGGCGATTAAAACAATAAAATAAAATAAACACAATGTTCCAATTTCCTTGTACCAACTGCTAAGTATACAAAAAATAAAAACAGCTATATTTTCACTTATCTTTTCGACGTCTTTCTTGGTACATTCCTGGCTCCAATGTCAACTCTCGGCCTTTATTGAGCTCTAGACCTCTTCCATCAAAGTTGATATGAATCCACACTTTCCTTCGATCTTTAACTAGCTTGACACTTTCGGCGATGCTGCTCTTTGCGTACTAACTCGTTTCTGCAGCAGTTTTAGATGCTCCTTGTCCTCCAAGTTGATAAACAATCGCATCTAATGCTAACATTTTCGTATCAGTTTCCTCAAAATAACGCGATGCTCATTCAAATGGTTTTCCATCATACTTTAACGAGGTGCGGATACTTGTTGAATATTCTGCTGGAAATCGGATAATAGATTGTCCATCACTTCTTGAAACGGTTTCAGCATTCTGATTGCTAACGTGAAAACACTATTCACATCTGAAGCTGTATTTGACCCTGCCTGGCGTCCTGGCTAATAAATTCGACTTGCTCGGGCTAGCGTGCGCTAGAAAGTGACCACTTCCTAAATATCTCTTCAAACATCGAATACGTTTCACCCAACACTAAAACCTCATTGGCCACTGCCTACATAACAACTGAACTTAAGTAACAAGACACTTAAGATCTGCTTACATGTCGTTAGGACAATTATTTTTCGCTATACTTCGTAACGCGAAAAAATTCTATTACTGTACATTTACTAAGAAAACAAAATACTACATAATTTTGATAAATGTAGAATCCGTCCTTAGACTTACTGTATTTGGAGTAACCCTGCATTGCAGATATTGCCTTGTGAGAAGAACAAAAAGTTTTACCATGAACTAGAATTATTTGAAACTTACAATAGTTCCTATGGATACTAGCGCTACGCGGGCACACCGCATTTGAGAATTACCATTGCTCCTACAACAACCAAAATTATAATTTACGTTGAAATAGCACTCCGCTAACCACCAACAGAACCTTTCGGATTATATTTTTGCTCTCATTTCCTAACCGCGGCGTGCGCTGACTATGGATAGTGCTGCCACTAGCCCAAGCAGGCGATTTTCATGTTAATACCAAGTAAACAATTATTAATGGAAAAAATAAAAAAAAGATAGTCATATAAAAACCAAAACACAGCCACTAATACAAAACCATTTAATTGGGACTCCTTAGTAAGAAAAGTAAACTTTTATCAGATGTTGAAAATGTTGCTGCGTGGCCAGAATGCATTATTAAGAAGTCTTCGCATACCTCGGTTAGGAAATCAGAACCAAAGGGGTAACACGAAAGATTCTGTTGGTGGTTAACATAGTGCTATTTCATTCTTATTTTTTATTTCGGTACTTGTGGGAGCAACAATAATTCTTAAATGCAGCGTGCCCGCGTAGCGGTAGTATCCAAAAGAACAATGGTAAATTTTAAATATCATGTGTGTGTATGTGTGTGTGTGTGTGTGCTGAAGAGAATGGCAACTTAACATACACCATCTTATTCATCTATTTAACTACTCAAACTTAAATAAATATCAACGTAAACTATAGCAACGACATAAGTAGAAAATAAACATCGATTCATAACAGAAACGTCAAGATTTTGTCTTATAAGTTTAATGAAAATATTTCATTAAATCCAATTTCCCATGATAATTGCATCTCTTTTAATATAAGAAAAGTTTTTCACCATCTACAAAATTTGTATACGCAATTAAGTTTGTAAAGATTTTGTTTTCTTTCGAGTAGTTAAGGTTTTACATTTTGCTTTATTTTCTACTTATATCTGTTTTGGTTTTGTGTATAATTTAGTCCTTCCTTCATGTTTGGAAAATTATACTTACAACTGTCCTAATAGAGTGATATACTATGGTTATGTTATCTTAAGAAGAGAGTTACATGAATATTATAGCAAAGAAAGACAATGCGGATACAAACGACTTCAAATAAAATGATTAGATAAAATCTATAGGAGAGCCAGCTATCCTCGTAAAGATTACTCTCCTGGCATAGATAATATATTTTCATCTCCAACTCCTAATGCTCAGTTTCGAGATGGGCTATTTGTATCAATTCCAGCCCAGAAGGATAACATTTACTCTTTTTTTCGAGATAGATTACAATGATCTTCCCTCGTAGTGTCATTTTTCGATTCCAGATGAAGAATGATTGATACTTCTGTTTTAAATAAGGAAAGAAGGAAAGATTGATTGCCCGAAGCTAATTCATTCTCTTTATTGCTTTTCTTTCGTTCATGTTGATGATTCTTGTATAGTTAATCATATGTCCTTAGTGAATACAAATGTGTATCCTTGAGTAGATTTCATTCTCATTTGCTTAGCTATAAATATAGCTTTTGTACTTCGGTGTTTGACTTATAAATCCCTAAAGCCTTGCATGTACAGTAAACATAATTAGATATATATATATATATATATATATATATATATATATATATATATATATATATATATATATATATATTTACGAAGCTGGTATATAGAAAGTATCGTAGTTTATTAATAATTTTATTCATATTCATTTATATTGTTTCATTTGTGCACTGAAGATAGGATACCCAGCCCGTGAAATGAGCCCCTCCTATGGAGATATAAGTATTTTATGTAAATTACGTAAGACTTTTGTCGTGAATTTCATTATACTTTTTTATTCCAGTCAACATACATAATTTTTAGGAGTTAACTTTTATTTCACATATATTTGCTACAAAGTCTTACATAGGCTATTTGAAAGTGTTGTAGTATTTCTGTGAGATATGAATAAGGGCTTAGGCAATGTTCTTTCATATCTTAGTATGTATTGCATCATGTCTGAGAGAGAATGTTCACTGACATGTGCTTTGGAAGATTCTCTACCATTTGCTGCTTTAGAAACTTTGTGAAGGCCCGGCAAGAGCATGTTATTTATTTTTTACATCGGAGACAAAAGGTGGGCGGAGCTAGCTGGAAGAGTGGTCTCACGGGTGCATTAGTATGCATCTAATAGTTGGCTGAAACCCCCTGATCCGCCTCTCCATAATTTTATCTAGTTGAAAACTCTGACACCCTTAGGTAGAGGCCCCAAGCTACGAGAACTCGATCCTGGAAGGTTTTGGAAGCAGTTAGATTTCATATTATAGGTGACCAAGGTTAGGGTACCCTAGATAGAGATAAAGAGCGAGATATAGAACAGTAGCCTGAAAACAGCCTCTTCCCCTATCCCTCTCTCAAGCCCGTAACCCAGTGTATTGTTTTTGAAAGTGTTCATTACATTGGTGTGTCCTCTCCTAAGTGACTGTGCCTCAAAGCAAATCGCGTCTCAAAAAAAAAACCAAGACTGACAAATGATTTTGAATTCATTGTATTAGGGTGAGTGTCGGTATTGTATATTGTTTTTTGTAAACAACCCTGTAGGAAGTACAGATTTCTGTAAAGTGACCTGGTTATATATTATTCACTAGGTGTCAAACATGAACATTGCATTAGTCAGAATTATTTTAAGCATTTGTATATTTTAATTGCATTATCTATTTTCTTAGACTAATGTTTATTTAGATATAATAGTTCATGGCAAGTTATTATATAATTTCAGAATGTAACATATTTTGTCTCAATCTAAGTTTTGTTCATATATATTGTGATATGTGAGAGCCATATCTCTCTTAAACTTGTTTGTATTGAAAGAATTACATATTTCTTGTATGTCTTTGTTGGAAAAAGAGTTGTCTGATATTCAATTATAGTTGTAAGATTTGTTTATTTGTAAGATGCTTATTTGTAATGGTTGCCACCTTAAATTAACCTCTTAATCTTGTTCATATTGTATGTTGTGTGTAGTAGTTTATCTTATAATTATAATAATTAAATTATAAATGTAAGCCTTTCCCCTACTCTCCGATCATAGGACTAGATTCAGCTGTTGTTGGCCATTTCCTCTCCTTGTCCAAATGCTCAACCCATTTTTAATCCATAGCTGTCCCACTAAGGCGCGTGGCTTCCACAACAAAGGTTCCAGGAGGGCCCCGAAAGAAGCGTAACGCTTGGCGCCAAAATGCGCGCACTAAGGCTTGACCCACATGACCCAGTTAGGAGAGCTGTGAAGGGCTCACCGCTGATACCCGAGCTCGGAGCCTAGCGACTGCCCTTCGCTCTCAGAAAACCTCGGATCTTGGCAAGGAGCAGAAGCATCCCCCATCTCTCTCCCAGGAGTCCAGTACCCCAAAGCTACTCCTGCCCTCTTCAAAAGAACTTGGTGAAGTGTAACCCGAACCGGGAACTGGCTAATCGTCGTCAACGAGGAACAAGTGCCCAGAGGTCTACCAAGCCTGAAGCTAAGTAGCCTTACAGGGGGGGATAGGAGTAGTGGCAAAAGCAAGGGAGGAAAGACTTCGCTTAGGTCTCATAAGAGGAGATAGGGGGAGGGGGGGGGTAGGTCAAAGTAGAGCAGTGGGCTCATGGAAGGCCAGTGATCACGAAATACGTCTAAGGACGTCCGCCACGTGAGATTTGATTGATTGTGAAGTGTTGTATTTTTGTTGTTTCGTATTGTACTATTTTTCTTTATACAGTTAGGGACAGGGAAGGTAAGTTGCCTTCAACAAGAATACGCCACTCTCGGGGAAACATAACGCTTAAGAACGTTACTGTATTCCCCATTTTCGATTGTATAAGTATATTCTGGCTACAGGTTAATTTTTAGGGAGGATCAATATCCATTTTATTTTCTGTTTCCGTTGTAGGCTTATTTGTGAGAATAGAACGTGTAGCGGGACCTCATATAATTTTTGTTTTGTTATTTTCTTTCCATTTTCACATATTCATAAATAGATATTTTCACCGCCTTTCTAAATGTATGTATATCAATGTGTTTACTTCCATAATTGTAAGTGTGTTAGTCATGTCATGTCTTCGCTAGAGGATAATAATCCGCTTGTTATCATAAGGATAACGATTTTTGGTTTCTTTTTAAATAATAACCTAAGGTCCTGGTTATTTTCTAGCGGGGAATTGTTTGTCTGAACCTTTTTTTTTCTAATTTGTATTATTGTTTTTCCTATAAGTGTTCCTTTGTGGTTTCTTTAGTTTTTTTTTTATTTCTCTATAAATAAATTCATGTAAAGTGATATTTCCTTTATTTCATTGTTCCCAGTCATTATTTGCATTACCGTATGTGCTAGTTTTTATATTTCATTATAATTCTAATCATTTGCTTCATCGTAGAGATTACTATATGGTGCTACTATAGTGTGAGGTCTACCGCCATATGTCACCTACACAGGTGGAGGGTGAGGTCTACCGCGTGACTAGCGTCCCAGAGCCTGCTTATAGCAACCTAAATGCCATGGGGTACCAGCATTCTAAAGTGAACCACCAACAATATCATGTGGATCCAGCGACAGGAGCACACACACAGGCAATTGAGCGATCGTGATTGGACGCTAAAACGATGATTCTGAAGAGAATGCGAGGTATTGGTCGTCAGCTGTTCCAGTCTCATCTTGATCATTTTTGCTGAAAGGTGATGAGAAAAAATTCCAATGATCTGTTTGTGTCATTCTAAGAAGATGTACGAAGTGTGTATCACTAGAATAAATGTATGGAAATATATGATAACTTGTTTGATGTACGAAGAATGTATCGCTAGAATAAATGTATGGAAATATATGATAACAAGTTTGATATACGAAGAGTGTATAGATAGAATGAATGTATGGAAATATATGATAACATGTTTATTTTTACCTTTATTCCTTTTTGTAATGTAATTAGAAAACCAATTATCTATTTAAGTAATTTCTAAGATATGTTTAAATTAAGTGTTTATTGCTTAAACAAATGTATGAAATGTGTTTTATCTATGAGGGACGAATAAGTCAGCAGTAGACCTCACGCTATAGTACTAACGGGAGGTAGATCTCAGGCTATAGTGTGGTAGACCTCACGCTATAGTACCACTTACTATATTTCCTTTGTGTGTGTAACCGAAAGAAAATACAAAGTCTTGCTTAAACAACCAATTCCATTATTCGAGCACTGCCAACGCCTGCCTGATAGAGGCTTAGTTTTAATTTTTCTCTTTGTGTTTGGGGTTAAAAAGAAGCGTGTGGGCACAACCTCGTGTAGAACCCAACCTCCTCGGAGAGAGCGCGTGTTCGCTACCTCCACCTTTAGACATTTGGCTGGGTATTGTGTTGGCCTGCCTTCCCAACCCTTTATAATTGTGTCTTTTCTGCTTTTCCTTCTCTCTACACCATTTTTCGTTTTATTCTTATTCGTGAGAGTACACCCTCAAGTATATATATATATATATATATATATATATATATATATATATATATATATATATATATATATATATATATATATATATGTATATATATATATGAATTTTCTGACATAAGGAATCATGCCACCATTTGCAAAGTCTAAGTAAACAAAAAAATAAAAAGATTAATCATTGGTGGGACGAAACATGGCGAATTTCTAGCTACCTATGAGTCGTTATACAACAAGTAAAACGTTTCCGCTTCTCTTTCCTGGGCATAACTGAAGTCGTTAAGTAGGTAACAATTTATACTCATTCGTTCTTCACCTTCCCCTATGGATGGTCTGGTGAGCATTGGTTCTCTTATGTTTAACTGTTCTAGTTTTTTACAATTTTCAGTTTGAAAACCACTAATGTTTTTATATTCTTATATAGTTTTTGGGAATTATCGTACAAATTTTAAGAATTTTATAGTTATATTTCTTTCAGATTGATAATGAACATTGCAATGTAAGAAACGTCTCCTAGATGAACTAGGAAAATGTCCTAGATCTAGTATTTGTGAATGAGGTGAATTATGTTAAAGAAATAATAGTGTATAACACGGGAATTTCAGACCACAATGTCATAGAATTGATAGTCCATTCCAAAGCAAGTGATCGCAGAATTAATAAAAGCACAAAACTTTGGGAAGGATATGGAAAATATAATTTTTACAGTAAGAATATAAAATGGTCAGAAATAAATGAAGAACTGAATAAAGAATGGAAAAATGTATTTGTAAGTGATAATATACAGGTAAATACGGACATACTGTACAATATACTGGAGAAAATTGTTGAAAGAAAAATATGTACCGAAAAAAAAACAATAAACAAAAGACGTGCATACCAAGAGACAGAAGGATCTTATTTCAGAAAATTAGAAAGTGGAAGAAAAATCTTGCAAAAGAAAAAAATGTGTGGAAAATGAGGGAAATAAAATGTAAGATAGAAAATGCAGAACAAAAGATTATACAGTCGAAAGAAAATGAAAAAAGGGACTTAGAAGAAAGAACACTTCAAAATATAAAAAGAAACCCCAAAGTACTTTAATCCTATGCAAAAAAGATGAATAAAGGGAGATTAGAAATAGGCCCTCTAAGAATTGAAGGACGGCTAACGAATGAAAAAAAGGAAATATGCAACATATTAGCAGAAAAATATAAGAGTGAGTTCACACCAAGAATTGCGAATGAGAATAATGAAACAGAAATGAGAGAAGAAAATGTTGAATATCTAACGGATATAGATATTAATGAAGCAGATATTGTCACGGCTATAAACGAAATTAAAAATGGATCGGCAGCCGGACCAGATGGAGTTCCAGCGATTTTGTTAAAAAAAACTGCAAACACTATCGCGAAGCCGCTTGCAATACTGCTAAGACAAAGTGTAGATATGAGCGAGATATATGTTAAACATAAATTAGCTTATATAACCCCTATCTTCAAAAGTGGATCAAGACTAGAGGCAAGCAATTATAGACCTTTTAGTCTAACATCACATATTATGAAAGTGTATGAGAGGGTAATAAAAAAGAAAATAATGAACCATTTGGTTAAAAATAATTTGTTTAATATGGGTCAACACGGTTTCGTGCCTGGAAAAAGTACACAGACCCAACTGATAGCACACTATGAAAACATATACAAAAATATGATAAATGAAAAAGACACAGATGTGATCTATCTAGATTTTGCAAAAGCCTTTGACAAGGTAGACCATAACATATTGGAGAAAAAAATGAGAAAGCATAATATTGTGGGAAAGATAGGAAAATGGGTAAAAGAATTCCTGCAAAACAGAAAACAGATAGTGGTTGCAAATGACGAGAAATCAGATGAAGCCCAGGTAATATCTGGTGTGCCACAAGGTACGGTATTAGCTGCACTGCTGTTTGTTATTATGATCTCAGACATAGACTGTGATGTTGAAAACTCCGTAGTGAGAAGTTTCGCCAATGACACAAGAATAAGTAGAGAAATTACTTGTGATGAAGATAGGAACTCACTACAAAGAGATCTAAACAAAATATATGAATGGGCGGAGATAAATAGGATGGTATTTAACTCCGATAAATTCGAATCAATAAATTATGGAAACAGAGAAGGAATGGTATATGCATACAAGGGACCTAATAATGAGACAATCACAAACAAGGAAGCAATTAAAGACCTTGGTGTAATGTTAAATAGGAATATGTTATGCAACGACCAAATAGCAACACTGTTGGCTAAATGTAAAGCAAAAATGGGAATGTTATTCAGACACTTTAAAACAAGGAAAGCTGAACACATGATTATGCTTTACAAAACTTATGTACGTAGTACACTCGAGTACTGCAATGTGATATGGTACCCACACTACCAAAAGGATATTGCGCAAATAGAGAGTGTACAAAGGTCCTATACTGCTAGAATAGAAGAAGTTAAGGACCTTGACTACTGGGAAAGACTGAAATTTTTAAAACTATACAGTCTAGAAAGGAAAAGAGAACGCTACATGATAATACAAGCATGGAAGCAAATAGAAGGAATTACTGAAAACATCATGGAGCTAAAAATATCAGAAAGAGCAAGCCAAGGTAGATTAATAGTGCCAAAAAATATACCAGGTAAACTAAGAAAGGCGCACAGGACATTAGTCCTCTACGCACCAGCATCGATAATGCAGCGACTATTTAATGTGCTGCCAGCTCATCTAAGAAACATATCAGGAGTGAGCGTAGATGTGTTTAAGAATAAGCTCGATAAATACCTAAGATGCATCCCAGACCATCCAAGACTGGAAGATGCAAAATACACCGGAAGATGCATTAGCAACTCTCTGGTGGATATACGAGGTGCCTCACACTGAGGGACCTGGGGGAACCCAAACAAAAAATAAGGCATAAGGTAAGGTATGGCCTTTATTACTGATATTTTTGAAACCTGCTCCACACCATATATAGGATCCTAACCTGTAATCAAATATATATATATATATATATATATATATATATATATATATATATATATATATATATATATATATGTGTAAATAAATATATATGTAAATAAATATATAGGTAAATAAATATATATGTAAATAGATATATATGTAAATATATAAATATATATGTAAATAGATATATATGTAAATATATATATATATATATATATATATATATATATATATATATATATATATATATATATATATATATAAATAAATATATATGTGAATAAATATATAGGTAAATAAATATATAGGTAAATAAATATATATGTAAATAGATATATATGTAAATAGATATATATGTAAATAGATATATATGTAAATATATATATATATATATATATATATATATATATATATATATATATATATATATATATATATATATATATATATATATATTATAATAACCCTCCTATCATTTTTTAGCATTTTTAATTACACCTATTATTGTGTATAACTTTAGCGCCATCTATTGATTGCTGATCGTAGCGGACAGTATGAATGAAATTACCTTTTGTTATTTTTACGTATGTAATCCTTGGAAATGTTTACTTCCAAGCTCTTTCAAGTTAATACTTTTGAGTTCGTTATCCGGTGGCTAATTCTTCACTTGTTTATAGTGTTTATTAAGTGGTTATTTGTTATTATTTTGTTATATATTTATACGTGATTTAAAATAAGTAAAGTCTTTGTTTAATTTTAACTTTAATTTGATCATTCTCCTAATATATCTACTATACCTACATGAAGTGTTGCCCTCATTACTGAGAATTTATGAATGAATAGTCAAGTGGAAAGCTGAAGTTGTGACAAATTGGGGGCCTGTGTCCGGGATGTAGTTACGTATGTGTTACGCTTACGCTCGATCTTGACGGATTGTGAAATTCATTTTGTTGTTTCTCTAAAATGATGGACAACATGAGTGTAGTGTATTAGTGATCATTTGCTAGTTTATAACTGACCACCACCGCATAGTGTTCTCCAGCGCGCTCACACTTTCACCTAGAGAATGTCGTGTTGCTACACGTCATCTTAAGCATACATCGAGATTTTGGAGGACGTGCAGGCAGGGTAATGGCATCCTAGAATTCGTCATTCTTTTAACCCTCGACTCTGTTGACTACCATCGCTTAGCGATATCTTCATAGTCGCCCCAACTTCTCGAGGTGCTTCGAGGCATTCAAAACCTCATCATAAGGAATTGAAAGATTCCTTCCTTAGGAACTTCTGCTCCTCTTACTCAGGGTACGACCTTCGCTCTTTCAAGGATTTCGGCTGGATATTGTTACGACCACGTGGTCAAGAACTTCGTTCCACCTCGATGGATATTTAAAGCTTTATTCCTTGTTCAGGTAACTGTTGGTACTTCCAATTATTTACTTCATTAAAAATATTTTATTCAAGATTATTAGTGGTTTTGCATTATTGGTGAACCAAGTTTTCTGATTGGCATGGATTATTAAAGCCTTGTTCATTAAAGTGAATTTCTGTACATTGTAGGACTTAAGGATTAAGGAAATTCCTCTGGTTTGTGAGTGCCTTCGCACCATAAATCCATGAATGCCCTGACGTTTTTAAGTCTTAAAGCTTGTGTATAGTAGTAATATAATTTCCAGTGACATTTTCCATTTTATCAGTATTGAGAGATGCCTTTTGATCTTGAGAAATTTTTAGGTGCACCCAGGGAGCACCTAAATACACTACAGGAAGCTAAAAAGGACCAGCTTCGCCAAATAGCTGTAAGGGCTAGAATATCTGTAGGTCATGCTGTGGTGAAAGCTGAACTATTGGGAAAGATATTAGATTTCCTGATAAATAGTGGTAACATAACTGAAGAAGAGGCTATTCCCTTAAGGCCTTTAACACTTGAACGAGGTGCTGCTCGTACTGTTACTATAACTGAAGACCCAGAGATAGTGAAATTGAAACTCCAACTTGAACTGCAGCAGGTAACAGTAGAGGCTGAACAAAAAAGGCTAGAAGCTGAACAAAAAAGGCTTGAAGCTGCAAATGCCGCAGTAGAAACTGAGCAAAGAAGACTTGAAATAGGACGTAAAGAAAGAGTTCTGTTGGAAAAGGAACTATCAGCCATAAGAATAGAAGAAAGGTTGGCAGAAAAACAGTTACCCGATGCTTTTGACCTTAGTAAAGCACGCAAACTCCTGCCTGTCTTCGATGAAAAAGATCCTGATGTTTTTTTCATTACTTTTGAAAACACTGCAACGTCTCTCAACTGGCCAAGAGACCAATATGTTCTCTTAATCAGAAACTCCTTCAAAGGAAGAGCTGCATATGTGGCAGCACAACTTGTCCAAGAAAGGGATTATGAAGTCTTTAAAACTGCCATATTAGATGCTTATAGTGTTACAGCAGAAGGGTATAGACAAATCTTCAGACAAACTTTGAAGAACCAAGCTCAAACCTATCTAGAGTTTTTCACATTGAAGTTAAAGCAGTTTAATAAATGGATAGACAAGGAACAAATAACTACTTTAGAACAATTAAAGAATTTAATAGTTTTAGAAGAATTCCTGAGGCGTATTCCAGCTAATGTGGCAATGTTTATTAGAGAAAAACAAGAAAAAGATGGCAAAAGGGCTGCCCTATTAGCTGATGATTACCATCTCATTCATAAACTTAAACCACATTCGTCCTCACCTTCATCTTCCCCCCAGGTTTGTACTTTTTGTAAGAAAGAAGGTCATCATATTAAAGACTGTCCTAGTCCCAAATGCAAAGCATCTCATGGTAAGGCTTCGCCTAATGCTTTTTCACAAGGACCCAAATCAGGGAATACTGCAAATAAAACGACTCTTCACTGTGCTCAACCTCTATCAGACTTTACAGCATTTACATATCCTGGTAAAGTAAATGATATTCCTGTGCAAATTTTGAGAGATACAGGGTCATCTCAAACTATCATTAGCTCAAAGTTAAAAGATTTAGCTAAACCAACAGATCAGTATGTAACTGTGTCAGATTTGACTTGTCAAAAGGTTTTACCTATTGTACAGATTTCTCTTGATTGTCCTTATTTTAAAGGTTCAACTAATGTCGCCTTGTTGGATTCTGACCTGCCTTGCAAGAACATAGACATGATTCTTGGTAATGACTTGGCTCAAACTAACGGTACTCCTAGTCTTATCATTACCCAGCCTGAAGTAGTGATCGAAAAAGCTTGCAAAGAGTTTTCTCCGGTGGTAGAGCTTCCCTGCCAAGTAGTCACCAGGTCTACAACCTCAACTTCTAGCGACACTGAACACACAGGTAAGGTGGATCAAAGTACCTTAGGTGAAAAAGTCCTTGCTGATCTTGTTGATATTCCCTCAGATGAATTTGTAGAGTATCAAAGGTCTGATGATAGTTTGAAAGAATACTTTGATAAAGTAAAAGATGACGTTGATGAAAGTAAGTTACCATATTTTTATCTTGATAATAACATCCTTATGAGACGTTATAGACCTTTGAAGATTGCAGGACAAAATTCCTGGCATGATAGTTACCAGCTTGTAGTTCCTTCTAATCTTCGTGCAGCCTTATTGGATCTTGCTCATTCAGCAGAGTCTCATCTAGGCATTTCCAAAACCTATAAGCGTTTGCTGGACGATTACTACTGGCCTGGTATGAAAGCTGATGTAAAGCACCACAGAGAATCTTGCCATCCCTGCCAGGTAACTGGTAAACCAAATCAGAAAATACCTCCAGCACCATTAGTTCCTATTACAGTACCTAATTCTCCTTTTGAAAAGGTAATTGTAGATTGTGTTGGTCCACTTCCCAAAACTAAGAAACAAAATGAGTACATTTTAACCTTGTTGTGTCCAACTACTAGATTTCCTTTAGCCGTACCTATAAAAAACATATCTGCTAGAACAATTATTGTTAATCTTCTTAAAATATTCACCATTTTTCTTTTTCCAAAAGAGCTTCAGTGTGATCAGGGGACAAACTTCACTAGTGATTTGTTTAAGCAAACTTTAAAGCAGTTAAACATCTCTCATATTTTTGCTTCAGCTTATCACCCTCAGACTAATGGAGCCCTCGAACGAGTACACCAGACCATTAAAAACCTCCTGCGCAAGTACATTTGTGAAACTGGACGAGACTGGGATGAAGACCTGGATCTGCTTATGTATGTACTTAGGAGTACGCCTAATAAATCGACTGGAATTTCTCCCTTCGAGATGATGTTCGGCCGCAGACCTAGGACAAACCTTAGTACGGTAAAAGAAAACATCCTAAGAGGTACTTACAAAGACCAGCAAGTAAGTATTCCGCAATACCTTCAAAGTCTTAAGGTTAAATTTGACCATGTTTATGAATTTGCCAATCTGAATTTAACTAACAGTCAGATTCGAATGAAAAACCATTACGATAAAAAGGCCAAAATTAGAACTTTCAAAGTAGGAGATGATGTACTTGTATATCGACCAGTTCCAGGAGCTCCATTGAGAGAAA
>NC_090726.1:76846631-76864131 GCF_036898095.1 Palaemon carinicauda | reverse complement strand
AAATACACCAGATTCTTCAAACATTTTCCTCTTTCCTTATACATCAGACGACACTGATATAATCTGAAAATTCATTTTCAAGCTGGTTAACTTCAACACTTTCATTGTTCAGTGTCTACTTTCCACTCGGTAACGATAGAAGAAACTATTCAAATATGGTATGCAGCTTTTCTAGGAGGAGGGCACTCTTAAAATCAATCATTGTTCTCAAATCATAGATAGCGCAATAGCCTATTTACCATGGTCTTCCACTCTCTTGAGTTATAGATTTCTTGAACTGAGGGTACACTCGAGCACGCTATTCTAACTGTTTCCCTATTTCCTCTCCTCAATAGACTGTATTCCCTACTGGAACTCTTGCGCTTATAGTATCCTGCTTTTCCAACTGTAATAGTAGTTTACCTAGTATATTTTACGAACCTCTAACGATCGTTAATGTATTTACGTAATGAAAACATACACAGACATATATATATATATATATATATACAGTTTATATATATATATATATATATATATTACACACAATATATATATATATATATATATATACACATATACACACACAAATATATATATATATATATATACACATGTATGTATGTATATAAATATCATATATATATATATATATATCTATCTATATATATATATATATATATACACACATGTATGTATGTATATAAATATCATATATATATATATATATATATATATACATGTCATTTATGAGCGGCCTGAAATAATTTAATTAAAATAACCTCTTTCATCTTTTCATGTCACGCTTAGTGGCATTGCGGTAAATTTGACTACTCGGTCTCTCTCCATCCCTATGGCAGGGTGTTAGTGAAAGAGGGAGTAGTCATGCCCTGGAGAGAGTGGTTGTAGTTAGGAGAAGGGAGGAGGTGGGAAAGGTTAAATATGTGTATGTGTTTGCCTGTGCGTGCATATCCATCTACTGTAAATATCCCTCTTTTTGATGGCTTGATTACACTAGTATATATATATGGTCTTACGAGTGACCAATATCACAACGCAAATAAAAGCTCGCGGCCACATTTAGATATATAGGATTAGAGATTAGATTTTTTTTCATGTTAATGAACAGTACGCCAGACATTTGGACCACCACAAATTCGTAGTAATCTGTCTTCAAGGTCGTGTTAAAGGGACATCATATGAAGGTGGTTTTTCATATAGAAAAAAAAATATAAATAATTTTTACCCAACTGAGCTGAAGGTGTTTTTTTTTTTTATTATTTTTTCTTTTTCATTTTTGTAGTGAAGTAGGATAGGAATGAAAAAGTCTCAATAACCTCAGAGTGAAATTTATATTAAAGGGATCGCGTATGTAATATACTGTGTACCTATTAGTAAACTAACTTTTCATCTAATTGAGCGGGATACATCATTTTGTGTATGTGTGTGTAAAATATTCCCTGTATGAGTCTCAGTAACCTAAGAATGAAATAACTCATTAAAAAATTTATATAAATGGGACTGCATATGTTATGCAAGGTAAGTACCTCCACCATCCTTCCTGATTTCATTAAAGCGCTGTTTGAAGGATAGTTGCCAAATTTACTGGTGTTCATTTACAAAAGGAAATCAAAATGATATTTCTAATGTGTTTAAAATTATAAATATATTAATATTATAGATGTATTAAGACTTTAAACTAAAATTATTTGTTATATGCCGGGTATCAGAGGGCATTGAAATGAATAATGTGCAGATTATACTTTTAGGACGACATAGCAATGTACAAAAACTATGATAGTAAATTAAATAATATATAGAATATAAAACAATAAAAGAAAATATCTGTCAAAAATATTTTCTTATTTAAATGAAATAAAACTGGAATGGCTAATTATTATATTAGATTTGTAACATTAGACAATGATTTATTGGAACCTTTTGATGACATATCATTGAGGAAGTCACGACGACAGAAGGACGTTGAGTTTGCAGAGTTGTCGGATGATCGATATGGATATTGCATGGACAAGCACCAGCAAACGCTCAAAAATAGAAAAGTACCTGAATTTTCAGCAACCTCAGCTCCGGAAGATATTGATGAAGAATTTCTAAAAATGATGCCCGATGATGGGGTGTGCTTGGTGTTACATAAAGTTTTGCAAGTGAAATAAATCTAAATACCATACGCAACAAAGTTGAAATTGTAGCATAGAACTTCACTGGGAAAGGTGAAAAAGGCAAATTAAAAAGGGATAAAGCAAGAGGAAAGGTTGAGGGTAACACAGGTCTATAAACCAAGTTAATTATAATTAACTTGGTTTATAGACCTGTATTAGTTCTATAATTATAGGACTATGTTATGCCTAATCAACGATGTAAAGGTGAGGTAACAATTATTGAACGTGTAGAGACAGAAAATAAATATGCCAGAACAAAGTGTAAAGGACAACAGTTCCTTTTGATGTTTGCATATGCCGTAACTGTACATAAGTGTCAAGGAGTGACATTATAGACTGCTTTGGTTAATCTTGGTCCTAACACATTTGCTGATGGTATGGATTTTGTTGCATGACCAAGACTTTAAGAATTAAATAATCTACATCTCACTAACTTTGACGTGGCACAAATTTCAGCAAATGAAAATTGCATCACCAAAATGAACAAAATTACAAGAATCACTAATCAGCCACAAATAACATGCTATAATCAAACAAGGAAAGATTTAATAATAAATACAAAAGCTAAAACATCAATTTCAATTCAAGTACTATATGCCATAAACCAAAATCCTGAATATATGAGAACATATAAACGCAAAATAACTACAAGACAATGTGTGAATAAAAGACTAAACAGAAAGTAAAAAGATTACAAGTTTCATTATATGTATCATTTTAGTTTTTGGGTGTAAATTAAAACTTATGCGTAAATTTAAATCTTAATCCAACCTATTCTAAAGGCAATAATATAGTTACTGTACATTTACTAAGAAAACAAAATACTACATAATTTTGATAAATGTAGAATCCGTCCTTAGACTTACTGTATTTGGAGTAACCCTGCATTGCAGATATTGCCTTGTGAGAAGAACAAAAAGTTTTACCATGAACTAGAATTATTTGAAACTTACAATAGTTCCTATGGATACTAGCGCTACGCGGGCACACCGCATTTGAGAATTACCATTGCTCCTACAACAACCAAAATTATAATTTACGTTGAAATAGCACTCCGCTAACCACCAACAGAACCTTTCGGATTATATTTTTTATCTCATTTCCTAACCGCGGCGTGCGCTGACTATGGATAGTGCTGCCACTAGCCCAAGCAGGCGATTTTCATGTTAATACCAAGTAAACAATTATTAATGGAAAAAATAAAAAAAATATAGTCATATAAAAACCAAAACACAGCCACTAATACAAAACCATTTAATTGGGACTCCTTAGTAAGAAAAGTAAACTTTTATCAGATGTTGAAAATGTTGCTGCGTGGCCAGAATGCATTATTAAGAAGTCTTCGCATACCTCGGTTAGGAAATCAGAACCAAAGGGGTAACACGAAAGATTCTGTTGGTGGTTAGCATAGTGCTATTTCATTCTTATTTTTTATTTCGGTACTTGTGGGAGCAACAATAATTCTTAAATGCAGCGTGCCCGCGTAGCGGTAGTATCCAAAAGAACAATGGTAAATTTTAAATATCATGTGTGTGTATGTGTGTGTGTGTGTGCTGAAGAGAATGGCAACTTAACATACACCATCTTATTCATCTATTTAACTACTCAAACTTAAATAGATATCAACGTAAACTATAGCAACGACATAAGTAGAAAATAAACATCGATTCATAACAGAAACGTCAAGATTTTGTCTTATAAGTTTAATGAAAATATTTCATTAAATCCAATTTCCCATGATAATTGCATCTCTTTTAATATAAGAAAAGTTTTTCACCATCTACAAAATTTGTATACGCAATTAAGTTTGTAAAGATTTTGTTTTCTTTCGAGTAGTTAAGGTTTTACATTTTGCTTTATTTTCTACTTATATCTGTTTTGGTTTTGTGTATAATTTAGTCCTTCCTTCATGTTTGGAAAATTATACTTACAACTGTCCTAATAGAGTGATATACTATGGTTATGTTATCTTAAGAAGAGAGTTACATGAATATTATAGCAAAGAAAGACAATGCGGATACAAACGACTTCAAATAAAATGATTAGATAAAATCTATAGGAGAGCCAGCTATCCTCGTAAAGATTACTCTCCTGGCATAGATAATATATTTTCATCTCCAACTCCTAATGCTCAGTTTCGAGATGGGCTATTTGTATCAATTCCAGCCCAGAAGGATAACATTTACTCTTTTTTTCGAGATAGATTACAATGATCTTCCCTCGTAGTGTCATTTTTCGATTCCAGATGAAGAATGATTGATACTTCTGTTTTAAATAAGGAAAGAAGGAAAGATTGATTGCCCGAAGCTAATTCATTCTCTTTATTGCTTTTCTTTCGTTCATGTTGATGATTCTTGTATAGTTAATCATATGTCCTTAGTGAATACAAATGTGTATCCTTGAGTAGATTTCATTCTCATTTGCTTAGCTATAAATATAGCTTTTGTACTTCGGTGTTTGACTTATAAATCCCTAAAGCCTTGCATGTACAGTAAACATAATTAGTAATATATATATATATATATATATATATATATATATTCTTACGAAGCTGGTATATAGAAAGTATCGTAGTTTATTAATAATTTTATTCATATTCATTTATATTGTTTCATTTGTGCACTGAAGAAAGGATACCCAGCCCGTGAAATGAGCCCCTCCTATGGAGATATAAGTATTTTATGTAAATTACGTAAGACTTTTGTCGTGAATTTCATTATACTTTTTTATTCCAGTCAACATACATAATTTTTAGGAGTTAACTTTTATTTCACATATATTTGCTACAAAGTCTTACATAGGCTATTTGAAAGTGTTGTAGTTTTTCTGTGAGATATGAATAAGGGCTTAGGCAATGTTCTTTCATATCTTAGTATGTATTGCATCATGTCTGAGAGAGAATGTTCACTGACATGTGCTTTGGAAGATTCTCTACCATTTGCTGCTTTAGAAACTTTGTGAAGGCCCGGCAAGAGCATGTTATTTATTTTTTACATCGGAGACAAAAGGTGGGCGGAGCTAGCTGGAAGAGTGGTCTCACGGGTGCATTGGTATGCATCTAATAGTTGGCTGAAACCCCCTGATCCGCCTCTCCATAATTTTATCTAGTTGAAAACTCTGACACCCTTAGGTAGAGGCCCCAAGCTACGAGAACTCGATCCTGGAAGGTTTTGGAAGCAGTTAGATTTCATATTATAGGTGACCAAGGTTAGGGTACCCTAGATAGAGATAAAGAGCGAGATATAGAACAGTAGCCTGAAAACAGCCTCTTCCCCTATCCCTCTCTCAAGCCCGTAACCCAGTGTATTGTTTTTGAAAGTGTTCATTACATTGGTGTGTTCTCTCCTAAGTGACTGTGCCTCAAAGCAAATCGCGTCTCAAAAAAAAAACCAAGACTGACAAATGATTTTGAATTCATTGTATTAGGGTGAGTGTCGGTATTGTATATTGTTTTTTGTAAACAACCCTGTAGGAAGTACAGATTTCTGTAAAGTGACCTGGTTATATATTATTCACTAGGTGTCAAACATGAACATTGCATTAGTCAGAATTATTTTAAGCATTTGTATATTTTAATTGCATTATTTATTTTCTTAGACTAATGTTTATTTAGATATAGTAGTTCATGGCAAGTTATTATATAATTTCAGAATGTAACATATTTTGTCTCAATCTAAGTTTTGTTCATATATATTGTGATATGTGAGAGCCATATCTCTCTTAAACTTGTTTGTATTGAAAGAATTACATATTTCTTGTATGTCTTTGTTGGAAAAAGAGTTGTCTGATATTCAATTATAGTTGTAAGATTTGTTTATTTGTAAGATGCTTATTTGTAATGGTTGCCACCTTAAATTAACCTCTTAATCTTGTTCATATTGTATGTTGTGTGTAGTAGTTTATCTTATAGTTATAATAATTAAATTATAAATGTAAGCCTTTCCCCTACTCTCCGATCATAGGACTAGATTCAGCTGTTGTCGGCCATTTCCTCTCCTTGTCCAAATGCTCAACCCATTTTTAATCCATAGCTGTCCCACTAAGGCGCGTGGCTTCCACAACAAAGGTTCCAGGAGGGCCCCGAAAGAAGCGTAACGCTTGGCGCCAAAATGCGCGCACTAAGGCTTGACCCACATGACCCAGTTAGGAGAGCTGTGAAGGGCTCACCGCTGATACCCGAGCTCGGAGCCTAGCGACTGCCCTTCGCTCTCAGAAAACCTCGGATCTTGGCAAGGAGCAGAAGCATCCCCCATCTCTCTCCCAGGAGTCCAGTACCCCAAAGCTACTCCTGCCCTCTTCAAAAGAACTTGGTGAAGTGTAACCCGAACCGGGAACTGGCTAATCGTCGTCAACGAGGAACATGTGCCCAGAGGTCTACCAAGCCTGAAGCTAAGTAGCCTTACAGGGGGGGATAGGAGTAGTGGCAAAAGCAAGGGAGGAAAGACTTCGCTTAGGTCTCATAAGAGGAGATAGGGGGAGGGGGGGGGGTAGGTCAAAGTAGAGCAGTGGGCTCATGGAAGGCCAGTGATCACGAAATACGTCTAAGGACGTCCGCCACGTGAGATTTGATTGATTGTGAAGTGTTGTATTTTTGTTGTTTCGTATTGTACTATTTTTCTTTATACAGTTAGGGACAGGGAAGGTAAGTTGCCTTCAACAAGAATACGCCACTCTCGGGGAAACATAACGCTTAAGAACGTTACTGTATTCCCCATTTTCGATTGTATAAGTATATTCTGGCTACAGGTTAATTTTTAGGGAGGATCAATATCCATTTTATTTTCTGTTTCCGTTGTAGGCTTATTTGTGAGAATAGAACGTGTAGCGGGACCTCATATAATTTTTGTTTTGTTATTTTCTTTCCATTTTCACATATTCATAAATAGATATTTTCACCGCCTTTCTAAATGTATGTATATCAATGTGTTTACTTCCATAATTGTAAGTGTGTTAGTCATGTCATGTCTTCGCTAGAGGATAATAATCCGCTTGTTATCATAAGGATAACGATTTTTGGTTTCTTTTTAAATAATAACCTAAGGTCCTGGTTATTTTCTAGCGGGGAATTGTTTGTCTGAACCTTTTTTTTTTCTAATTTGTATTATTGTTTTTCCTATAAGTGTTCCTTTGTGGTTTCTTTAGTTTTTTTTTTATTTCTCTATAAATAAATTCATGTAAAGTGATATTTCCTTTATTTCATTGTTCCCAGTCATTATTTGCATTACCGTATGTGCTAGTTTTTATATTTCATTATAATTCTAATCATTTGCTTCATCGTAGAGATTACTATATGGTGCTACTATAGTGTGAGGTCTACCGCCATATGTCACCTACACAGGTGGAGGGTGAGGTCTACTGCGTGACTAGCGTCCCAGAGCCTGCTTATAGCAACCTAAATGCCATGGGGTACCAGCATTCTAAAGTGAACCACCAACAATATCATGTGGATCCAGCGACAGGAGCACACACACAGGCAATTGAGCGATCGTGGTTGGACGCTAAAACGATGATTCTGAAGAGAATGCGAGGTATTGGTCGTCAGCTGTTCCAGTCTCATCTTGATCATTTTTGCTGAAAGGTGATGAGAAAAAATTCCAATGACCTGTTTGTGTCATTCTAAGAAGATGTACGAAGTGTGTATCACTAGAATAAATGTATGGAAATATATGATAACCTGTTTGATGTACGAAGAATGTATCGCTAGAATAAATGTATGGAAATATATGATAACAAGTTTGATATACGAAGAGTGTATAGCTAGAATGAATGTATGGAAATATATGATAACATGTTTATTTTTACCTTTATTCCTTTTTGTAATGTAATTAGAAAACCAATTATCTATTTAAGTAGTTTCTAAGATATGTTTAAATTAAGTGTTTATTGCTTAAACAAATGTATGAAATGTGTTTTATCTATGAGGGACGAATAATTCAGCAGTAGACCTCACGCTATAGTACTAACGGGAGGTAGATCTCAGGCTATAGTGTGGTAGACCTCACGCTATAGTACCACTTACTATATTTCCTTTGTGTGTGTAACCGAAAGAAAATACAAAGTCTTGCTTAAACAACCAATTCCATTATTCGAGCACTGCCAACGCCTGCCTGATAGAGGCTTAGTTTTAATTTTTCTCTTTGTGTTTGGGGTTAAAAAGAAGCGTGTGGGCACAACCTCGTGTAGAACCCAACCTCCTCGGAGAGAGCGCGTGTTCGCTACCTCCACCTTTAGACATTTGGCTGGGTATTGTGTTGGCCTGCCTTCCCAACCCTTTATAATTGTGTCTTTTCTGCTTTTCCTTCTCTCTACACCATTTTTCGTTTTATTCTTATTCGTGAGAATTCACCCTCAAGTAAATATATATATATATATATATATATATATATATGTATATTGTATATATATATATATATGAATTTTCTGACATAAGGAATCATGCCACCATTTGCAAAGTCTAAGTAAACAAAAAAATAAAAAGATTAATCATTGGTGGGACGAAACATGGCGAATTTCTAGCTACCTATGAGTCGTTATACAACAAATAAAACGTTTCCGCTTCTCTTTCCTGGGCATAACTGAAGTCGTTAAGTGGGTAACAATTTATACTCATTCGTTCTTCACCTTCCCCTATGGATGGTCTGGTGAGCATTGGTTCTCTTATGTTTAACTGTTCTAGTTTTTTACAATTTTCAGTTTGAAAACCATTAATGTTTTTATATTCTTATATAGTTTTTGTGAATTATCGTACAAATTTTAAGAATTCTATAGTTATATTTCTTTCAGATTGATAATGAACATTGCAATGTAAGAAACGTCTCCTAGATGAACTAGGAAAATGTCCTAGATCTAGTATTTGTGAATGAGGTGAATTATGTTAAAGAAATAATAGTGTATAACACGGGAATTTCAGACCACAATGTCATAGAATTGATAGTCCATTCCAAAGCAAGTGATCGCAGAATTAATAAAAGCACAAAACTTTGGGAAGGATATGGAAAATATAATTTTTACAGTAAGAATATAAAATGGTCAGAAATAAATGAAGAACTGAATAAAGAATGGAAAAATGTATTTGTAAGTGATAATATACAGGTAAATACGGACATACTGTACAATATACTGGAGAAAATTGTTGAAAGAAAAATATGTACCGAAAAAAAAACAATAAACAAAAGACGTGCATACCAAGAGACAAAAGGATTTTATTTCAGAAAATTAGAAAGTGGAAGAAAAATCTTGCAAAAGAAAAAAATGTGTGGAAAATGAGGGAAATAAAATGTAAGATAGAAAATGCAGAACAAAAGATTATACAGTCGAAAGAAAATGAAAAAAGGGACTTAGAAGAAAGGACACTTCAAAATATAAAAAGAAACCCCAAAGTACTTTAATCCTATGCAAAAAAGATGAATACAGGGAGATTAGAAATAGGCCATCTAAGAATTGAAGGACGGCTAACGAATGAAAAAAAGGAAATATGCAACATATTAGCAGAAAAATATAAGAGTGAGTTCACACCAAGAATTGCGAATGAGAATAATGAAACAGAAATGAGAGAAGAAAATGTTGAATATCTAACGGATATAGATATTAATGAAGCAGATATTGTCACGGCTATAAACGAAATTAAAAATGGATCGGCAGCCGGACCAGATGGAGTTCCAGCGATTTTGTTAAAAAAAACTGCAAACACTATCGCGAAGCCGCTTGCAATACTGCTAAGACAAAGTGTAAATATGAGCGAGATATATGTTAAACATAAATTAGCTTATATAACCCCTATCTTCAAAAGTGGATCAAGACTAGAGGCAAGCAATTATAGACCTGTTAGTCTAACATCACATATTATGAAAGTGTATGAGAGGGTAATAAAAAAGAAAATAATGAACCATTTGGTTAAAAATAATTTGTTTAATATGGGTCAACACGGTTTCGAGCCTGGAAAAAGTACACAGACCCAACTGATAGCACACTATGAAAACATATACAAAAATATGATAAATGAAAAAGACACAGATGTGATCTATCTAGATTTTGCAAAAGCCTTTGACAAGGTAGACCATAACATATTGGAGAAAAAAATGAGAAAGCATAATATTGTGGGAAAGATAGGAAAATGGGTAAAAGAATTCCTGCAAAACAGAAAACAGATAGTGGTTGCAAATGACGAGAAATCAGATGAAGCCCAGGTAATATCTGGTGTGCCACAAGGTACGGTATTAGCTGCACTGCTGTTTGTTATTATGATCTCAGACATAGACTGTGATGTTGAAAACTCCGTAGTGAGAAGTTTCGCCGATGACACAAGAATAAGTAGAGAAATTACTTGTGATGAAGATAGGAACTCACTACAAAGAGATCTAAACAAAATATATGAATGGGCTGAGATAAATAGGATGGTATTTAACTCCGATAAATTCGAATCAATAAATTATGGAAACAGAGAAGGAATGGTATATGCATACAAGGGACCTAATAATGAGACAATCACAAACAAGGAAGCAATTAAAGACCTTGGTGTAATGTTAAATAGGAATATGTTATGCAACGACCAAATAGCAACACTGTTGGCTAAATGTAAAGCAAAAATGGGATGTTATCAGACACTTTAAAACAAGGAAAGCTGAACACATGATTATGCTTTACAAAACTTGTGTACGTAGTATACTCGAGTACTGCAATGTGATATGGTACCCACACTACCAAAAGGATATTGCGCAAATAGAGAGTGTACAAAGGTCCTATACTGCTAGAATAGAAGAAGTTAAGGACCTTGACTACTGGGAAAGACTGAAATTTTTTAAAACTATACAGTCTAGAAAGGAGAAGAGGAACGCTACATGATAATACAAGCATGGAAGCCAAATAGAAGGAATACTGAAAACATCATGGAGCTAAAAATATCAGAAAGAGCAAGCCGAGGTAGATTAATAGTGCCAAAAAATATACCAGGTAAACTAAGAAAGGCGCACAGGACATTAGTCCTCTACGCACCAGCATCGATAATGCAGCGACTATTTAATGTGCTGCCAGCTCATCTAAAAAACATATCAGGAGTGAGCGTAGATGTGTTTAAGAATAAGCTCGATAAATACCTAAGATGCATCCCAGACCATACAAGACTGGAAGATGCAAAATACACCGGAAGATGCACTAGCAACTCTCTGGTGGATATACGAGGTGCCTCACACTGAGGGACCTGGGGGAACCCAAACAAAAAATAAGGCATAAGGTAAGGTATGGCCTTTTTTACTGATATTTTTGAACCCTGCTCCACACCATATATAGGATCCTCACCTGTAATCATATATATATATATATATATATATATATGTATATATATATATATATATATATGTGTGTAAATAAATATATATGTAAATAAATATATAGGTAAATAAATATATAGGTAAATACATATATATGTAAATACATATATATGTAAATATATATATATATATATATATATATGAATAAATATATAGGTAAATAAATATATATGTAAATAGATATATATGTAAATATATAAATATATATATATATATATATATATATATGAATAAATATATAGGTAAATAAATATATATGTAAATAGATATATATGTAAATATATAAATATATATATATATATATATATATATATAAATATATATGTATATATATATATATATATATATATAATATATATATAAATATATATGTATCTATATATATATATATATATATAATATATATATAAATATATATAATATATATATAAATATATAATATATATATATATATATGTATATATATATATATATATATTCATATTATATATATATATATATATTATATATTCATATATATATATATATATATATATATATTTATATATATATTATATATATTTATATGTATATATATACATATATATTTATATATATATATATATATATATATACATATAATTTATTTATATATATGTATATATATAATATATATATATATATATATATATATTATATATATATATATATATTATATATATATATATATATATATATTATATATATATAATATATATCTATATATATATATATATATATATATGTATATATATACATATATGTATATATATATATATATATATATATATTGTGATGGCTGGCTTTGACCACCACACAAAACACTACACTTATCAAATAGTATTCACCACCATAACGTACTAAGTCCACTAAAGGTGGAATAGTATCCAAACATTAATACGAGTGCAAAGTCAACTCAAGGGGACAAAGAAAATACCACAAAAATCTCCTTAATTTTAATACATAATATTTAGACAGAAATAACACCTGAACCACAATAATACAATAATAAATGATACACACTCACTCTTAAACTCCCTGCAAAAGAAAACAATTACACAATTAAAGAAAGGTCATCAACACAAACATACTAAAAGGAGAGAGGGTCCAGAAAGGAGAAGGCCAACGAAAAGTGAGAACATCCTAACAAATACAAACTAAATATCCCTATCTAGTGGACGGTGGCTGGTTTGATTGAAAGGCTTCCACAAGCTCCAGTAATGACGTCAGCTGACAGGACGTGATCACTATACTTAAATAGGTATAAACATTACTACCTTGGGACAGAGAGGTCCCCTTGGCTTTTACTGAACCAAGGGCAGTATAAAAAATGTATGATGAGACGTCTTGCTGCAGAGAAAGGATATCCAACACAAGCTCAATAGCTTCAAAATGTGGCTCTGCAAAGGCGTGGAATAATATATATCCAATCACAAATGTCGTGCCCTACAAGGTTGGAGGCTCAGAAACACACTAAGGAACCATCCTCAAAAAAAGCCCCTCCAAAACTCAGTTCACGCAGGAGCGCAGCCACGTAACCAACACCACTTGAAAATATAAAACAGCCGTTAGTCCATTATAACCACTAACATAACCACCAGTGAAAAGACAAACAATTAAAGCAAGAAAACAATAATTCTACAGTATATTCAACCTTATACATCTATAAAAACTTAAATAATTTAGAAATATTAAAGCAATAATGTTACACCTCCTCACCCAACCAAAAAAAAAAAAAAAATTCCAAATTTTTTTTTTCTAAAGTGATTTGAATTACAACATACAGGTTATCACATTATGAAATATTAAACCAACACTCAAAAATATTAAATATTAAACCAACACTCAAAAATAATTATTAAACAAACTGCAAAAACATGACAAACAAAAGGAAAGAGGGGGGCAAGTACCAAGGTTTGCAGCTCACAAGGATAGCAATATATAACCAATACTAAAAAAAATCTTAAACCTAAATTAATCACAAGTAAACTTTCCAAAACCAGAAAACCAAAACATCACCATCTGATAAATAGGTACCCAACCTAAAAATTTCACATCACTCATATCGTTAATAAACTTAATTAAGAGTCATTGCACTAACAACCGGATTCTGTATATATAGTCCAAAAGCTATAACCTTTTCCACACTCGATACACTGGTTCATTTTCAGGGATACACATCACTCACTATCAATAAATGTTGATCACAAAAACCACTGTCTATTTCAGTGTTATATATCACACTTATCACCATAGTGTCCAATACATACACACACCGAACGACACAGAGAAGACCACCACAAGACTCCCCTGCGCAAACAAACAAACAAAACTCGATGAAGCGTAATTATTAGCCTGAAAATACAGAATACCAGATTAGTGCCTATCTCTTTTCTTAGCTTATTATAAACCTTATCGTACCTGACACCTCTAAACCTTAGTAGATTAACCTTAACTCAGTCTAGGGTACCACTCATACACCAGCCTGTAGCGCCTAAAAAACGGCTGTTGTGCTATAGACCCGTGGACCCGTGAGCCCATGACCCATCTAATTAATCAATCATTAGAAAGTACCAGTGATCACCCTCACCTTTTAACCTTAAAGATCCCATATAATATACCCAGAACATTATAGTCTTCTGTAAACAAACCATGATTAATAAATCTTAAATATACATTTACTTCTACTCACTACGTGCCCACTTCAACAGCACACACACCATAATTAGAACGATACAGATACTACCTTTAATAACTGCATAGCCCTCTGTCAATCAACTAATATTCAACGCTGCGAGAGAGAAAATCGGCAACAATATTATCTTTCCTGGGATGTGGGAAAATTCTAAATTCCACTCTTGCAGCATGAGACTCCACCTCATCAATCGTTGATTTTTATTTTTGTATCTGCTGATGAAGGTCAGGGGATTATGGTCTGTCAAGACCTTAATAGGTGTATCTGAGGAGGAGAGATAAACCTGAAAATGATTAATAGCGAATATTAACGCAAGTGTCTCTTTCTCCACAGTTGAATACCTACGTTGGGCGGAGGACAATTTTTTTGAAAAGAATGCGACAGGATGAGAAACTCCCTGCTCGTCATTCTGCAACAACACCGCTCCTACACCAACGTCACTTGCATCCGTGGCAAGAGAAAAAGGAAGGTCAAAATCAGGAGCTCTCAAGACAGGGAATTTAATTAAAACTCTTTTTAAATTATCAAAAGCCCTTTGTGTTTCATTCGTCCAGACAAATGCTACATTCTTTCTCAAGAGATTTGTTAACGGATCGGCTATATCCGAAAAATTCCTAACAAACCTTCGGTAGTACCCACTCAAACCAAGGAATCTTCGGACATCCCTCCTACATTTAGGGACTACCATATTTTCAATACTTTCGATATTGGCCTGCTTAGGAGCAACTTTACCATTACCAACCTCATGACCCAAATATACCACCTTCGCCTTTGCGAAATCGCTTTTCTTTAAATTAATTACCAAATTTGCCTTTTTCAACACCTCAAATAGTGCCCTAATACGTTTTAAAAGGGTTTCCCAATCATCGCTATAAATAACAATATCATCAATATACACAACACATCCTCCTAAACCATGGACTAAAGTATTCATTAACCTCTGAAAGGTAGCAGCCGCGTTCTTCATACCAAACGGCATAACTTTACATTGAAACAATCCCTGTGGTGTTACAAAAGCAGACAGGGCCCTTGCCCGCTTTGAAAGAGGAACTTGCCAATAACCTTTCAACAAATCGAATTTGCTAATGTATTTGGCCTTCCCCATTCGATCAATACAATCCTCAATTCGAGGTAATGGATAACAATCAGATTTAGATAACTCATTCAACTTACGGTAATCAAAACATAACCTGAAATCACCGTCGGATTTCTTTACCAATACAACAGGTGATGACCAAGGACTTTGACTAGGTTCAATTAGGTCATGTTTTAGCATATAATCCACTTCCTTTGCTACAACCTCATTTTTAAAGGGATTCAACCTGTAAGGAGATTGTTTCACAGGAGTGGCGCACCTACCTCTACCTCATGTTCAAGGACCGAAGTCCTGCCCGGTACATCCGAAAATAATTCTTTATAATTAGATACTAAATTTTCAAAGACCTTTGTTCTTCCTTACCTAAATGTGAAATTACTCCCGAAAATTTTTCCAAAGACTTTCTATTATCCGACCGCCATTCACATCCATTAAAACAATTATCATCAATACCCTCCCCCTCTGAAAAAGAAAAATGGTTATTGTTCTCAGAATCTACCGTGTTCCCAATAGTTGCCACAGGAATGACTTTTTCCCGTTCCATATAAGCTTTCAACATATTTACATGACACAGTTGAAAAGGTTTCCTTCTTGAGGTGTCTCCACTAAATAGTTAACTTCACTTACTTTTTTCAAAATTTTCCAAGGACCTGAAAAAGAAGCTTTCAATGGATTCCCTGGGAAGGGTAACAAAACCAATACTTATCGCCTACCGCAAAGTCGCGTGCCTTGGACCTTCTATCAAAGAAAAACTTCATTCTTTTTGGCTACATAATAAGTTTTCACCCACAAATTTCCAAGCCTTGGTTAATTTATCGCCTAGATTAGACACATAATCCAATAAATTAACCTCAGGGACGTCTCCCTCCCAAGACTCACGAACCACATCAAGAGGACCTCGAACACAATGGCCAAACACAAGGCTGAAAGGCGAAAAACCGAAAGACTGACTTGGGACAGAACGAAAAGCGAACAACAAATAAGGTAATTCCTTATCCCATTCAGAACCATTAATCAAACAATATTTCTTTACCATGGATTTCAGGGTCTGATGAAATCTCTCCAGAGCTCCTGGCTTTCCGGATGATATGGAGAAGAGGTCACATGTTTTATATTTAACTCTGCCATTTTATCTCTGAAATACCTGCTAACAAAATTAGAACCACAATCCGATTGAATAATCTTAGGCATCCCAAACCTGGTAAAAAGTCAATTAGTACATCTACAATTTTAACACTTTTTATTGTACGTAGTGGTATTGCCTCGGGATATCGAGACATCCTATCCATGATTGTCAAAATATACTCATTACCACTACGCGTCTTCGGTAATGGTCCAACCATATCAATAATGACTTCCTTAAAAGGTTCGGAAACTACAGGAATAGGACATAGAGGCGATTTTGGAATCCGCTGATTGGGTTTACCGACCTTCTGGCACACATCACAACTATTGACAAACTTCTTTACATCTGCCTTCAACTTCGGCCAATAATAATTCCCTAACAATTGCAAGAAGTTTTATGAATTCCAAAATGGCCGGCCAAACCACTTTCGTGCGCCAATGACATTAACTCCTTCCTGTAACCAAAAGGAACCATTATGTTTCACAATTTCATAATCAACATTATCCACCCCCATAGGCCTACTCAACCTATATAAAATATTATTAAATATCTTAAATTTGGGACCAGTCATATCAGACACCTCCCCTGACTCGATAGAGAGTTCCCGGAACTCCTTTTTCTGGGCTTTGATTAGCTCTTCAGTAGTCCAATTTAACTTGTCCGTTAACATTCCAAGATCTACAGCTAGGCTATCACTACGATCTAAACTACTTAAATCTACATCAATTGTTGACTCTGCAGCGTCAACAATTCTAGCACTAGAACGAGTAACTGCTGCTACTTCACTATCAGGGTTTATCAATATCGGACAATTATTATTCTTCATAGCCACATCATTCCCTAACACAACATCAACCTCCTTAACCGGGAATTTATCAACTATGGCCAATTTCAAATCCCTGCAAAGGAAGGGCAGATTAAATTAAAAGTTTCAATAGCATATGACTTTACGGAATCAGGAAAACCAGCCAATAACACAAATTCCCCACTTTTGGGTACAAAATTACAAGGTAATGCCTCCCTTAGTATCAAAGACTGAGCTGCACCGGTATCACGCAAATACGCACTCGTCTTTTCTCG
>NC_090726.1:76816631-76834131 GCF_036898095.1 Palaemon carinicauda | reverse complement strand
CAGTTGGTACAATCACTTTCTCATATAGAACTCTCTTTACATTCATGCCCAATCCTCTATTTTTTACTACTCCCTTAACTGCCCCCAACACTTTGCAACCTTCATTCACTCTCTGACGTACATCTGCTTCCACTCCACCATTTGCTGCAACAACAGACCCCAAGTACTTAAACTGATCCACCTCCTCAAGTAACTCTCCATTCAACATGACATTCAACCTTGCACCACCTTCCCTTCTCGTACATCTCATAACCTTACTCTTACCCACATTAACTCTCAACTTCCTTCTCTCACACACCCTTCCAAATTCTGTCACTAGTCGGTCAAGCTTCTCTTCTGTGTCTGCTACCAGTACAGTATCATCCGCAAACAACAACTGATTTACCTCCCATTCATGATCATTCTCGCCTACCAGTTTTAATCCTCGTCCAAGCACTCTAGCATTCACCTCTCTCACCACTCCATCAACATACAAGTTGAACAACCACGGCGACATCACACATCCCTGTCTCAGCCCCACTCTCACCGGAAACCAATCGCTCACCTCATTTCCTATTCTAACACATGCTTTACTACCTGTGTAGAAACTTTTCACTGCTTGCAACAACCTTCCACCAACTCCATATAACCTCATCACATTCCACATTGCTTCCCTATCAACTCTATCATATGCTTTCTCCAGATCCATAAACGCAACATACACCTCCTTACCTTTTGCTAAATATTTCTCGCATATCTGCCTAACTGTAAAAATCTGATTCATACAACCCCTACCTCTTCTAAAACCACCCTGTACTTCCAAGATTGCATTCTCTGTTTTATCCTTAATCCTATTAATCAGTATTCTACCATACACTTTTCCAACTACACTCAACAAACTAATACCTCTTGAATTACAACACTCATGCACATCTCCCTTACCCTTATATAGTGGTACAATACATGCACAGACCCAATCTACTGGTACCATTGACAACACAAAACACACATTAAACAATCTCACCAACCATTCAAGTACAATCACACCCCCTTCCTTCAACATCTCAGCTTTCACACCATCCATACCCGATGCTTTTCCTACTCTCTTTTCATCTAGTGCTCTCCTCACTTCCTCTATTGTAATCTCTCTCTCATTCTCATCTCCCATCACTGGCACCTCAACACCTGGAACCGCAATTATATCTGCCTCCCTATCATCCTCAACATTCAGCAAACTTTCAAAATATTCCGCCCACCTTTTCCTTACCTCCTCTCCTTTTAACAACCTTCCATTTCCATCTTTCACTGTCTCTTCAATTCTTGCGCCGGCCTTCCTTACTCTCTTCACTTCTTTCCAAAACTTCTTCTTATTCTCTTCATATGACTGACCCAGTCCCTGACCCCACCTCAGGTCAGCTGCCCTCTTTGCCTCACGTACCTTGCACTTTACTTCCACCTTTTTCTCTCTATATTTTTCATACTTCTCTATACTATTACTCTGCAGCCATTCTTCAAAAGCCCTCTTTTTCTCTTCCACTTTTACCTTCACTCCTTCATTCCACCATTCACTGCCCTTCCTCATGCTGCCTCCAACAACCTTCTTGCCACATACATCACTTGCAATCCCAACAAAATTTTATTTTGCTATCTTCCACTCCTCCTCTAAATTACCAGTTTCTCTTACTCTCACCTCGTCATATGCCATTTTCAACCTTTCCTGATATTTACTTTTTACCCCCGGTTTTATTAGCTCTTCAACCCTCACTAGCTCCCTTTTACATCCACCTACTCTATTCCCCCACTCTTTTGCTACAACCAATTTTCCTTCCACCAAAAAATGATCAGACATACCGTTAGCCATACCCCTAAACACGTGCACGTCTTTCAATCTTCCAAACATTCTTTTTGTTATCAACACATAATCCATTAATGCCCTTTCTACTACTCTTCCATTTGCCACTCTTACCCATGTATACTTATTTTTATCTTTCTTTTTAAAAAAGCTAGCACTTATTACCATCTCTTGTTCAACACACATATCTACCAGTCTCTCACCACTCTCATTTTCACCTGGTACGCCATATTTCCCAATGACACCTTCTACCTCTCCAGCACCCACTCTAGCATTTAAGTCACCCATAACAACTACATAATTCCTTCTACCCAGTCCTTCTACACACCTAGTTAATTCACTCCAGAACTCATTCCGCTCTTCTTCACTTTTCTCACTACCTGGCCCATACGCACTGACAAACGCCCAACATTCCCTACCCAACCTAACCCTTACCCACATTAACCTAGATGATATCTCCTTCCATTCCACTACTTTACCTGTCATCCATTCACTCAACAATAAAGCCACACCCTCTCTCGCTCTTCCCCTTTCAATCCCAGACACTCTACCAGACATTTCACCAAACATCACTTCACCCTTTCCTTTCATCTTTGTCTCACACAAGGCCAATACATCCATCCTTCTACTTCTAAACATACTTCCAATCTCACATCTTTTACTCTCTATCGTACTACATCCATGCACATTCAAACACCCCAAAACTAGAGTGCGGGGAGCAGTCACTCTCCCCCCAGCTCCATCTCTTTGTTGCTGTCTCACAGGATACTTTTACAGGAGAGGGGGTTCCCAGCCCCCTCGTCCCGTCCCTTTTAGTCGCCTCTTACGACACGCAGGGATAACGTTGGCGCTATTCTAATTTTTATATGCCCCCGCGGCCACAGGGGGCATATATATATATATATATATGTATATATACGTATATATATACATATATATATATATATATCTATATATATATATATATATATACATAATTACAGACATATATATATATATATATATATATATATATATATACATAATTACAGATATATATATATATATATATATGAATATGTGTATATATACATATATATTGTATATATATATGTATATATATATATATATATATACATATATATATATATATATATATGCCCCTAGGAAATTGTAAGCAACAAAATAGATTCAGCCTATCCCTTTGAAAGAGCCTATGCTATCTGTCCTCTCAATTGCATCGATTTTGTGGCCTCTCAAATGTGATTGATAATTTCTCTACATCATATAAAATTTGTAGTGTGTTCATACGTTAACAAATCCATTGAATGTTATTTCAAATGTAATATGTTAATGTAAGTGCCTGTTTAACATAAATTTTCATAACTGGCGCTCTGATTTTAGGTTAAACAGTAAAGTTGATTTATTTTGCGCACCTCTTTGATAACCTCGTATGTGAACCAAAAAAAACGTAAGTCTAACAGTTATGTTTATGTAAATTCCATTTAGTGTTTAGTTATTCGAGTGGTAAAGTGCTAACTATTTTCCTTTATTATCAAAATTAAGTATTTGTATAAATCAATATCCAGTGAAACAAGTGATTGTCTAATTTTCCTGAAGTAATATTTTCTTGTCTTCGTCAATGATTTTGTTTAAAAGTAATATTTTAAGAATTCAGTTTTGGTGTTGATTCGTATTGTATTATTTTTGTAACTTTTTATAGAATATCTCGTAAAGTGTGTATCATTTCGATCACCAATATTTCCTGATAGCATTGCTTGTAATTCCTGACTAAGAACCGGAGCAAAGTTTTGTTTTAATATTTCAAATAAGATAATAACCCAGATTTGTTTTGAGTGTATGTAAAAGACCTTTGGATCTCTAGTGTTCATATACATTTCCATATGGGAGTTATGTAATATTCTGAGAACTCGGGTATTATTCAACTGTAAAAGATTTATGTTAAAATAAACAGGTGAATTTAGAGCTAGGGAGTTTATGCAAATATCCAGCCGTAATATATATTTTTGGTGCCCAAACCCTTGGGACCTAGCGAGTTTGTTATAAACATTGGTGATAGCAGGGCTATGTTTTCATTAAAGGTTTGAACAGTATAGCGTTTATAGGATTCTGTGAATTGTTAGGATAAATAATTTCGGATAGGTATAAGTTTGTTTAAAGTACAAGAAAGCAATACTTAATATCAAAGGGTTTTTGAAAAACCCTATTGCTCAGGAATTGTCAGAAGCTAGCGTAACTAAAACTCACTGGCTCTCAATTTTGATAGCATGTGGCGGCTATGCGACGAGTCGATTGATCGAAGCCTAAATCAAGTGTGTAGTCATAGAAGCGTTGATAAACTCAGGAAGGTTGTCGGAAGAAGATATTGTAGCAGCTCGCAAACTTTTGGAGAATGCTGAAGCAGTATTCGTAGTGAGGATCTGTTGACCTAAGAACTAAAAGCATGAAAGCAGAAAGGTTTGCAGAGGCTAAGATTCAACAAATTGCAGCGGAGGAGAATTTGATTAAGTTGAAGATTATGGCAGAAGAGAGCGAAGAAGCCAGAGAAATTGCAAAACATGCAAGGGAAAAGGAAGCAAGACGAGATGAAAGAGAGAGTGAAGACTCAGGAGAAATGGCAAGACAAGAAGAAAGGCAGAGAGAACGGGAAGAAAAAGAGAAAGAAGAGACGAGAGATATAGTACAACAGGTGACGGAAATGGGTGCAAGAGAAATTGCAAAACGGGAAGACCGAGAGAGAGAGAGAAGAAGCACAACATGCGTGGGAGTTGCAGCTGTTGAATGCTCGTGCAACGCAGACAGAGCTAACCACTGCTATGCACAATCCTGTGTCTAATTTGATGATTGCACAGAGGTTAATTCCAAAATTCACAGAAGAAGCTCCCGACAAATTCTTCATTCATTTTGAAACTGTTGTGTCGACGATGGAATGGCCAGAAAATATATGGTTTGTGTCAGTGCAGAGTTTCTTGATTGGGAAAGGACGCAGTGCATATTTTGCTTTGTCTCAGGACCTGAGGAACGAGCGTGAAAAAGTTAATAGGACCGTACTACAAGTGTGTCATATGACCCTTGAATATTATATTGAAAGATCCCAAAGTTTACAGAAGGACGAGAAGATGACTTTCCTGGATTACGCCTACAAGGTATGACCATGTTTTAAGAGATGGATAGAGGTTGCTAACACGAGAGAGATGGCTGATTTAGAAGAACTAATAGTGGTGCAATAAATTCTACAATGAATTCTTAAACACATTCAAACGTACTTGAGAGAGAGAGAGAGAGAGAGAGAGAGAGAGAGAGAGAGAGAGAGAGAGAGAGCTAAAGAAACTTGATAAATCCACTTCGCTGAGTGAAGATTATAATACCATCAGTCGTAAACCCTCAATTGGTATGAAGTTTCAACCATCATCTGACAAAGTATCAAGTATTCACCGAACCATGGAAACTAGTTCAGTAATAACTATGTGAATAATTTCAATAGTTACAGCGAAGTGCCACTGGTACTGTTCCAAAGCAGATGGCGATAGTACCACAACAACAATCATCGAATCGTCGTCCTTCAGTTATTGTGAAAGACGTGCAAAAAGTTAATATTGTCTGTCTAAAGTGTGACAAGAGAGGCCATATCAGTCACCCAAGTGGTTAGAGATAATTCAACTTCATAGAATGCGAAGACCAAGAAACAATCAGGAAAGGACAAAGAGGAAAATAAACCAGCTAACGTTTACATGAACAGGAGAACCCCAAACAGAGTGGATGCCTTTATACCATATATTTATGAAGATAAGTTAGCAGCAATAGATGGGAGCAAGCAGACCTATGTCAAAATATTGTGCAAGAGAGGTTGTAACCATAGTGTAGTGACACAAGGTGTACACCTATTGGTGGAACAGTCTCTCAAAGAAGATTCGGTCTTTTTGAAGGGAATAGGATGTTAGGAGGTTACATCTATTTGCCATTTGAAACTGTCATGCGAGTTGGTGACAGGTCATTTTGATTTAGCAGTAAAGGGATTATTCATTGTCAATTGAGTAGAAGTCCTGCTGGGAAATAAGTTTGGTGGAGTGCCGTTTGTGCTATGTCCTATTGCAACAGAGAAACCATTGAAATATAATCCTATTACTGAACTTGAGAAGCCATAGCTGTCAGGAACATCTGTGCCTAAGTAATAGCCAGAAAGTTATTAAACTTTTTTACTAAATTTGGTATTCCGGAAACTGTTCAGTGACCAAAGAACAAATTTCCCGTCAAAATTGTTTCATGGTATGATGAAACAGTTGGATGTGAAACAGCAACTATCTACTGTTTATCATCGGGAGACCCAATGTGCATTACAAATATTCCATCAAACCTTGGAGAGTATGTTAACAAAGTACTGCAACGAAACAGGAAATTAATGGGACATCGGTCAACCGTTTATGTTATTTGAGGTGTGCTATGCTTAAGAAGAATGCATGGGATGTAGCCCGAATGAAATGGTGTGTGGACAGGAAGTACAAGGACCGATTAAAATTTTGCTATAAAAATAGAAAGGTCGACAGGAAAGAGATGAAAAATATGTCAAGAATTTGAGGAAAAGGATCAGCGATATAAGAAAATTTTCACTAGAAAAGGTGTGATATAAAAAAGGTTTGATATAAAAAGTAAGGACAGACAGTTTGCGGTACAACAACGGATGTTGCTTTTCTTACGAATAAGATTCCCACTCACCAAAAAGTTTCAAGGACCATTCCGGACTGTGGAGAAGATCAGTGACCTGACCTACGTTATTGAAACCCCAAGAAGAAGGAAAAGTCAAACGAAAGTACACGTTACCTAGTGAAACCATACTTAAGTGAAAACGAGACCGAAGCTTCACAGGTGAGTATGACGCAAAACATTCCATCCACAGAAGAGGTCGACCTATATGAGATAGGGGTGGTAAGCAAAGTAAATAACTCGTCCACTATTGGGAACTTTGAAGAGAAATTAACTCATTTGAACTAGGAGCAGCAAGAGGAATTAAGCCGACTAATTTAGAAGTTCCTTTAAATTTTCTCAGACGTCGTGAAATGAACCAACTTGACGAAGTGTGATATACACCTCAAAACAACGGAAGGACCATTAAAACAACACACTTATTGACTGTCGCTGTATCGCCGAGAAGTCATGAGAAAAGAAGTGAACTATTTACTACAAATTGGATTACCCAAACAGAGCTCTAAATCTTAGAGTTCTCCATGTTTGCTCGTGAAAAAAAAAACAGACTAATCTTTCAGGATGTGTACGGACTGCCAAAAGTTGAATTTCATCTGAATGGCCGATAATTGTCCATTGCCTCTCATAGACCAACTACTCGACAACATCTGACAATCGAGGCTCATCTCCAAGATCGACTTGTTAAAAGTCTATTACCAAATTCCTTTGGATGACAACGCAAAATATTTATCAGCTTTCATAACCCCGTTTAGATAATGTATATATACTGCATGCCATTTGGCCTAACAAATGCACACACTACTTTTCAACGAGTGATAAATAATCTTCTAGGGTCGATTGAAGGAGTAGGTGTATATCTCAACAATATTGAATTACATTCATCGACCTAGGAAGAACATCACCGAATCCTGAAAAAAGTATTTCAAAAGCTGCAAGGATCATACCTGAAGATTAACCTGGCGAAGAGCAAATTTGGAAAGGCAACATTTCGGTACTTGTGATTTTAAGTCAGAAGAGGATAAATCACCCTGGTAGCCATTAAGATTGAAGGAATAAGGAGAGCCTCACCACAACAACGAGGAAGCAATTATAACGATTTTGAGGAATGGCAGGATTTTACCGTAATTTTTGCTCGAACTGTTCAGCTGTTGTCGTTCTCTTGACGGATTTGAGTAACCACAAGGAAAAATTATATGGACCGGCGAGTGCCAGGAATCCTTCAACAGGCTAAAGGCTACATTAACTTTGAAACCTATAGGAGAGCACATGAGTTCAATAAGAAATTCCTTATCCAAATAGATACTTTGGATAATGAGATTGGAGCTATCTTATTACAAGAACACAAAAAAGAAAATTTTCCCCCTGACTATTCTATGTCAATGAAGCTGAAGAAGCATCAACAAGCCTACTTGACAGTTGAAAAGGAACTGCTAGCGCTAGTCAGAGTGAAAAGCAAGTTTGAAATTTACATGAACAGACCACAGAATGAACAAATTATAGTTTACTCTTATCAAAATCCTTTAACTTTTGTTAATAAGATTAAGAATAATAATCCAAGGGTAACTATGTGGCCCATATGTTTGCAACCATATTGTATTAATGTAAAGCATATATGGGGTAAAGATAACGTGGTTACAGATTATTTACCTTTGGCGGAATCGATGGATTCAGGCCCGTACTAAATAATCTTTTTAAGGGGAGCTATCTTACGTACTGGTCTAGTATAGAGTAAATATCTTATTCATATATTTAATTTTTGTATTTAGGAGATGTATAGCCAACACATAAAGTGAAATATTATCATATAGTTTTAAGTAAAGGTATGTAAATTACGCATGACTTTTCTAATTCATTTAATTATATTTTTTCATTTAATACAATATATGTAAATTTCAGTTACTTTTTAAGAATTAAATATTTCTTTAACGTATTTTGTTATAAAGTCATATGTAATCTCGTTTAGGTGTTCTGTATGGACCATAGGAGGTTTGAACGCGAGGTATTACGTCATGTTCATATTTCCACTGGGTTAGAATGTGCTAGAAAATTCTTGAAATGGATTTACTATTTTTTTTATTGTTTCAAGGAGGAAGGTGGCAGACTTAGTTGAGAGAGGGTTGCCTTGCAAGCAAGGTTTGTTCCCCTGTTCAATATACTACGTTGTCAACCTTGTCGCTAGAGCTTTGCCCCCAAGCCACAAGAATGATCAACTAGAATTATCTGGAACTATTAAATATATATATATATATATATATATATATTTATATATAAATATATATATATATATATATATATATATAAATATATATATATATATATATATATATATTTATATATAAATATATATATATATATATATATATACATATATATATATATATATATATAGATATTTAATAGTTCCAGATAATTCTAGTTGATCATTCTTGTGGCTTGGGGGCAAAGCTCTAGCGACAAGGTTGACAACGTAGTATATTGAACAGGGGAACAAACCTTGCTTGCAAGGCAACCCTCTCTCAACTAAGTCTGCCACCTTCCTCCTTGAAACAATAAAAAAAATAGTAAATCCATTTCAAGAATTTTCTAGCACATTCTAACCCAGTGGAAATATGAACATATATATATATATATATATATATATATATATATATATATATATATAATAGTTCCAGATAATTCTAGTTGATCATTCTTGTGGCTTGGGGGCAAAGCTCTAGCGACAAGGTTGACAACGTAGTATATTGAACAGGGGAACAAACCTTGCTTGCAAGGCAACCCTCTCTCAACTAAGTCTGCCACCTTCTTCCTTGAAACAATAAAAAAAATAGTAAATCCATTTCAAGAATTTTCTAGCACATTCTAACCCAGTGGAAATATGAACATGACGTAATACCTCGCGTTCAAACCTCCTATGGTCCATACAGAACACCTAAACGAGATTACATATGACTTTATAACAAAATACGTTAAAGAAATATTTAATTCTTAAAAAGTAACTGAAATTTACATATATTGTATTAAATGAAAAAATATAATTAAATGAATTAGAAAAGTCATGCGTAATTTACATACCTTTACTTAAAACTATATGATAATATTTCACTTTACGTGCTGGCTATACATCTCCTAAATACAAAAATTAAATATATGAATAAGATATTTACTCTATACTAGACCAGTACGTAAGATAGCTCCCCTTAAAAAGATTATTTAGTACGGGCCTGAATCCATCGATTCCGCCAAAGGTAAATAATCTGTAACCACCTTATCTTTACCCCATATATGCTTTACATTAATACAATATGGTTGCAAACATATTGGCCACATAGTTACCCTTGGATTATTATTCTTAATCTTATTAACAAAAGTTAAAGGATTTTGATAAGAGTAAACTATAATTTGTTCATTCTGTGGTCTGTTCATGTAAATTTCAAACTTGCTTTTCACTCTGACTAGCGCTAGCAGTTCCTTTTCAACTGTCAAGTAGGCTTGTTGATGCTTCTTCAGCTTCATTGACATAGAATAGTCAGGGGGAAAATTTTCTTTTTTGTGTTCTTGTAATAAGATAGCTCCAATCTCATTATCCAAAGTATCTATTTGGATAAGGAATTTCTTATTGAACTCATGTGCTCTCCTATAGGTTTCAAAGTTAATGTAGCCTTTAGCCTGTTGAAGGATTCCTGGCACTCGCCGGTCCATATAATTTTTCCTTGTGGTTGCTCAAATCCGTCAAGAGAACGACAACAGCTGAACAGTTCGAGCAAAAATTACGGTAAAATCCTGCCCTTCCTCAAAATCGTTATAATTGCTTCCTCGTTGTTGTGGTGAGGCTCTCCTTATTCCTTCAATCTTAACGGCTACCAGGGTGATTTATCCTCTTCTGACTTAAAATCACAAGTACCGAAATGTTGCCTTTCCAAATTTGCTCTTCGCCAGGTTAATCTTCAGGTATGATCCTTGCAGCTTTTGAAATACTTTTTTTCAGGATTCGGTGATGTTCTTCCTAGGTCGATGAATGTAATTCAATATTGTTGAGATATACACCTACTCCTTCAATCGACCCTAGAAGATTATTTATCACTCGTTGAAAAGTAGTGTGTGCATTTGTTAGGTCAAATGGCATGCAGTATATATACATTATCTAAACGGGGTTATGAAAGCTGATAAAAATTTTGCGTTGTCATCCAAAGGAATTTGGTAATAGACTTTTAACAAGTTGATCTTGGAGATGAGCCTCGATTGTCAGATGTTGTCGAGTAGTTGGTCTATGAGAGGCAATGGACAATTATCGGCCATTCAGATGAAATTCAACTTTTGGCAGTCCGTACACATCCTGAAAGATTAGTCTGTTTTTTTTTTTTCACGAGCAAACATGGAGAACTCTAAGATTTAGAGCTCTGTTTGGGTAATCCAATTTGTAGCAAATAGTTCACTTCTTTTCTCATGACTTCTCGGCGATACAGCGACAGTCAATAAGTGTGTTGTTTTAATGGTCCTTCCGTTGTTTTGAGGTGTATATCACACTTCGTCAAGTTGGTTCATTTCACGACGTCTGAGAAAATTTAAAGGAACTTCTAAATTAGTCGGCTTAATTCCTCTTGCTGCTCCTAGTTCAAATGAGTTAATTTCTCTTCAAAGTTCCCAATAGTGGACGAGTTATTTACTTTGCTTACCACCCCTATCTCATATAGGTCGACCTCTTCTGTGGATGGAATGTTTTGCGTCATACTCACCTGTGAAGCTTCGGTCTCGTTTTCACTTAAGTATGGTTTCACTAGGTAACGTGTACTTTCGTTTGACTTTTCCTTCTTCTTGGGGTTTCAATAACGTAGGTCAGGTCACTGATCTTCTCCACAGTCCGGAATGGTCCTTGAAACTTTTTGGTGAGTGGGAATCTTATTCGTAAGAAAAGCAACATCCGTTGTTGTACCGCAAACTGTCTGTCCTTACTTTTTATATCAAACCTTTTTTATATCACACCTTTTCTA
Organism: Palaemon carinicauda; assembly: GCF_036898095.1. Lineage (NCBI taxonomy): Eukaryota > Metazoa > Arthropoda > Malacostraca > Decapoda > Palaemonidae > Palaemon > Palaemon carinicauda. The sequence goes on along the minus strand of NC_090726.1, from coordinate 76,822,611 downwards.
GTGAAAATTTTCTTATATCGCTGATCCTTTTCCTCAAATTCTTGACATATTTTTCATCTCTTTCCTGTCGACCTTTCTATTTTTATAGCAAAATTTTAATCGGTCCTTGTACTTCCTGTCCACACACCATTTCATTCGGGCTACATCCCATGCATTCTTCTTAAGCATAGCACACCTCAAATAACATAAACGGTTGACCGATGTCCCATTAATTTCCTGTTTCGTTGCAGTACTTTGTTAACATACTCTCCAAGGTTTGATGGAATATTTGTAACGCACATTGGGTCTCCCGATGATAAACAGTAGATAGTTGCTGTTTCACATCCAACTGTTTCATCATACCATGAAACAATTTTGACGGGAAATTTGTTCTTTGGTCACTGAACAGTTTCCGGAATACCAAATTTAGTAAAAAAGTTTAATAACTTTCTGGCTATATACTTAGGCACAGATGTTCCTGACAGCTATGGCTTCTCAAGTTCAGTAATAGGATTATATTTCAATGGTTTCTCTGTTGCAATAGGACATAGCACAAACGGCACTCCACCAAACTTATTTCCCAGCAGGACTTCTACTCAATTGACAATGAATAAACCCTTTACTGCTAAATCAAAATGACCTGTCACCAACTCGCATGACAGTTTCAAATGGCAAATAGATGTAACCTCCTAACATCCTATTCCCTTCAAAAAGACCGAATCTTCTTTGAGAGACTGTTCCACCAATAGGTGTACACCTTGTGTCACTACACTATGGTTACAACCTCTCTTGCACAATATTTTGACATAGGTCTGCTTGCTCCCATCTATTGCTGCTAACTTATCTTCATAAATATATGGTAAAAAGGCATCCACTCTGTTTGGGGTTCTCCTGTTCATGTAAACGTTAGCTGGATTATTTTCCTCTTTGTCCTTTCCTGATTGTTTCTTGGTCTTCGCATTCTATGAAGTTGAATTATCTCTAACCACTTGGGTGACTGATATGGCCTCTCTTGTCACACTTTAGACAGACAATATTAACTTTTTGCACGTCTTTCACAATAACTGAAGGACGACGATTCGATGATTGTTGTTGTGGTACTATCGCCATCTGCTTTGGAACAGTACCAGTGGCACTTCGCTGTAACTATTGAAATTATTCACATAGTTATTACTGAACTAGTTTCCATGGTTCGGTGAATACTTGATACTTTGTCAGATGATGGTTGAAACTTCATACCAATTGAGGGTTTACGACTGATGGTATTATAATCTTCACTCAGCGAAGTGGATTTATCAAGTTTCTTTAGCTCTCTCTCTCTCTCTCTCTCTCTCTCTCTCTCTCTCTCTCTCTCTCTCTCTCTCTCTCTCTCTCTCTCTCTCTCTCTCTCTCTCTCTCTCAAGTACGTTTGAATGTGTTTAAGAATTCATTGTAGAATTTATTGCACCACTATTAGTTCTTCTAAATCAGCCATCTCTCTCGTGTTAGCAACCTCTATCCATCTCTTAAAACATGGTCATACCTTGTAGGCGTAATCCAGGAAAGTCATCTTCTCGTCCTTCTGTAAACTTTGGGATCTTTCAATATAATATTCAAGGGTCATATGACACACTTGTAGTACGGTCCTATTAACTTTTTCACGCTCGTTCCTCAGGTCCTGAGACAAAGCAAAATATGCACTGCGTCCTTTCCCAATCAAGAAACTCTGCACTGACACAAACCATATATTTTCTGGCCATTCCATCGTCGACACAACAGTTTCAAAATGAATGAAGAATTTGTCGGGAGCTTCTTCTGTGAATTTTGGAATTAACCTCTGTGCAATCATCAAATTAGACACAGGATTGTGCATAGCAGTGGTTAGCTCTGTCTGCGTTGCACGAGCATTCAACAGCTGCAACTCCCACGCATGTTGTGCTTCTTCTCTCTCTCTCTCGGTCTTCCCGTTTTGCAATTTCTCTTGCACCCATTTCCGTCACCTGTTGTACTATATCTCTCGTCTCTTCTTTCTCTTTTTCTTCCCGTTCTCTCTGCCTTTCTTCTTGTCTTGCCATTTCTCCTGAGTCTTCACTCTCTCTTTCATCTCGTCTTGCTTCCTTTTCCCTTGCATGTTTTGCAATTTCTCTGGCTTCTTCGCTCTCTTCTGCCATAATCTTCAACTTAATCAAATTCTCCTCCGCTGCAATTTGTTGAATCTTAGCCTCTGCAAACCTTTCTGCTTTCATGCTTTTAGTTCTTAGGTCAACAGATCCTCACTACGAATACTGCTTCAGCATTCTCCAAAAGTTTGCGAGCTGCTACAATATCTTCTTCCGACAACCTTCCTGAGTTTATCAACGCTTCTATGACTACACACTTGATTTAGGCTTCGATCAATCGACTCGTCGCATAGCCGCCACATGCTATCAAAATTGAGAGCCAGTGAGTTTTAGTTACGCTAGCTTCTGACAATTCCTGAGCAATAGGGTTTTTCAAAAACCCTTTGATATTAAGTATTGCTTTCTTGTACTTTAAACAAACTTATACCTATCCGAAATTATTTATCCTAACAATTCACAGAATCCTATAAACGCTATACTGTTCAAACCTTTAATGAAAACATAGCCCTGCTATCACCAATGTTTATAACAAACTCGCTAGGTCCCAAGGGTTTGGGCACCAAAAATATATATTACGGCTGGATATTTGCATAAACTCCCTAGCTCTAAATTCACCTGTTTATTTTAACATAAATCTTTTACAGTTGAATAATACCCGAGTTCTCAGAATATTACATAACTCCCATATGGAAATGTATATGAACACTAGAGATCCAAAGGTCTTTTACATACACTCAAAACAAATCTGGGTTATTATCTTATTTGAAATATTAAAACAAAACTTTGCTCCGGTTCTTAGTCAGGAATTACAAGCAATGCTATCAGGAAATATTGGTGATCGAAATGATACACACTTTACGAGATATTCTATAAAAAGTTACAAAAATAATACAATACGAATCAACACCAAAACTGAATTCTTAAAATATTACTTTTAAACAAAATCATTGACGAAGACAAGAAAATATTACTTCAGGAAAATTAGACAATCACTTGTTTCACTGGATATTGATTTATACAAATACTTAATTTTGATAATAAAGGAAAATAGTTAGCACTTTACCACTCGAATAACTAAACACTAAATGGAATTTACATAAACATAACTGTTAGACTTACGTTTTTTTTGGTTCACATACGAGGTTATCAAAGAGGTGCGCAAAATAAATCAACTTTACTGTTTAACCTAAAATCAGAGCGCCAGTTATGAAAATTTATGTTAAACAGGCACTTACATTAACATATTACATTTGAAATAACATTCAATGGATTTGTTAACGTATGAACACACTACAAATTTTATATGATGTAGAGAAATTATCAATCACATTTGAGAGGCCACAAAATCGATGCAATTGAGAGGACAGATAGCATAGGCTCTTTCAAAGGGATAGGCTGAATCTATTTTGTTGCTTACAATTTCCTAGGGGCATATATATATATATATATATATATATATATATATATATGTATATATATATATATATATATATATATACATATATATATACAATATATATGTATATATACACATATTCATATATATATATATATATATATATATATCTGTAATTATGTATATATATAAATATATATATATATATATATATATATATATATATATATATATATATATATATATATATATGTCTGTAATTATGTATATATATATATATATATATATATATATATATATATATATATATATATATATATATATATATAGATATATATATATATATATGTATATATATACGTATATATACATATATATATATATATATATATGCCCCCTGTGGCCGCGGGGGCATATAAAAATTAGAATAGCGCCAACGTTATCCCTGCGTGTCGTAAGAGGCGACTAAAAGGGACGGGACGAGGGGGCTGGGAACCCCCTCTCCTGTAAAAGTATCCTGTGAGACAGCAACAAAGAGATGGAGCTGGGGGGAGAGTGACTGCTCCCCGCACTCTAGTTTTGGGGTGTTTGAATGTGCATGGATGTAGTACGATAGAGAGTAAAAGATGTGAGATTGGAAGTATGTTTAGAAGTAGAAGGATGGATGTATTGGCCTTGTGTGAGACAAAGATGAAAGGAAAGGGTGAAGTGATGTTTGGTGAAATGTCTGGTAGAGTGTCTGGGATTGAAAGGGGAAGAGCGAGAGAGGGTGTGGCTTTATTGTTGAGTGAATGGATGACAGGTAAAGTAGTGGAATGGAAGGAGATATCATCTAGGTTAATGTGGGTAAGGGTTAGGTTGGGTAGGGAATGTTGGGCGTTTGTCAGTGCGTATGGGCCAGGTAGTGAGAAAAGTGAAGAAGAGCGGAATGAGTTCTGGAGTGAATTAACTAGGTGTGTAGAAGGACTGGGTAGAAGGAATTATGTAGTTGTTATGGGTGACTTAAATGCTAGAGTGGGTGCTGGAGAGGTAGAAGGTGTCATTGGGAAATATGGCGTACCAGGTGAAAATGAGAGTGGTGAGAGACTGGTAGATATGTGTGTTGAACAAGAGATGGTAATAAGTGCTAGCTTTTTTAAAAAGAAAGATAAAAATAAGTATACATGGGTAAGAGTGGCAAATGGAAGAGTAGTAGAAAGGGCATTAATGGATTATGTGTTGATAACAAAAAGAATGTTTGGAAGATTGAAAGACGTGCACGTGTTTAGGGGTATGGCTAACGGTATGTCTGATCATTTTTTGGTGGAAGGAAAATTGGTTGTAGCAAAAGAGTGGGGGAATAGAGTAGGTGGATGTAAAAGGGAGCTAGTGAGGGTTGAAGAGCTAATAAAACCGGGGGTAAAAAGTAAATATCAGGAAAGGTTGAAAATGGCATATGACGAGGTGAGAGTAAGAGAAACTGGTAATTTAGAGGAGGAGTGGAAGATAGCAAAATAAAATTTTGTTGGGATTGCAAGTGATGTATGTGGCAAGAAGGTTGTTGGAGGCAGCATGAGGAAGGGCAGTGAATGGTGGAATGAAGGAGTGAAGGTAAAAGTGGAAGAGAAAAAGAGGGCTTTTGAAGAATGGCTGCAGAGTAATAGTATAGAGAAGTATGAAAAATATAGAGAGAAAAAGGTGGAAGTAAAGTGCAAGGTACGTGAGGCAAAGAGGGCAGCTGACCTGAGGTGGGGTCAGGGACTGGGTCAGTCATATGAAGAGAATAAGAAGAAGTTTTGGAAAGAAGTGAAGAGAGTAAGGAAGGCCGGCGCAAGAATTGAAGAGACAGTGAAAGATGGAAATGGAAGGTTGTTAAAAGGAGAGGAGGTAAGGAAAAGGTGGGCGGAATATTTTGAAAGTTTGCTGAATGTTGAGGATGATAGGGAGGCAGATATAATTGCGGTTCCAGGTGTTGAGGTGCCAGTGATGGGAGATGAGAATGAGAGAGAGATTACAATAGAGGAAGTGAGGAGAGCACTAGATGAAAAGAGAGTAGGAAAAGCATCGGGTATGGATGGTGTGAAAGCTGAGATGTTGAAGGAAGGGGGTGTGATTGTACTTGAATGGTTGGTGAGATTGTTTAATGTGTGTTTTGTGTTGTCAATGGTACCAGTAGATTGGGTCTGTGCATGTATTGTACCACTATATAAGGGTAAGGGAGATGTGCATGAGTGTTGTAATTCAAGAGGTATTAGTTTGTTGAGTGTAGTTGGAAAAGTGTATGGTAGAATACTGATTAATAGGATTAAGGATAAAACAGAGAATGCAATCTTGGAAGTACAGGGTGGTTTTAGAAGAGGTAGGGGTTGTATGAATCAGATTTTTACAGTTAGGCAGATATGCGAGAAATATTTAGCAAAAGGTAAGGAGGTGTATGTTGCGTTTATGGATCTGGAGAAAGCATATGATAGAGTTGATAGGGAAGCAATGTGGAATGTGATGAGGTTATATGGAGTTGGTGGAAGGT
>NC_090726.1:76786631-76801631 GCF_036898095.1 Palaemon carinicauda | reverse complement strand
AGAGAGAGAGAGAACCTACCCCAACAACATCCGCTGATCAATGACTACCTGGTTGTTTTAACAGATATTTGTCCTTCGGTAGTGTCTCCTTCGCCAATTCATCCGAGAAAAGACGAGTGCGTATTTTGCGTGATACCGGTGCAGCTCAGTCTTTGATACTAAGGGAGGCATTACCTTGTAATTTTGTACCCAAAAGTGGGGAATTTGTGTTATTGGCTGGTTTTCCTGATTCCGTAAAGTCATATGCTATTGAAAATTTTAATTTAATCTGCCCTTCCTTTGCAGGGGATTTGAAATTGGCCATAGTTGATAAATTCCCGGTTAAGGAGGTTGATGTTGTGTTAGGGAATGATGTGGCTATGAAGAATAATAATTGTCCGATATTGATAAACCCTGATAGTGAAGTAGCAGCAGTTACTCGTTCTAGTGCTAGAATTGTTGACGCTGCAGAGTCAACAATTGATGTAGATTTAAGTAGTTTAGATCGTAGTGATAGCCTAGCTGTAGATCTTGGAATGTTAACGGACAAGTTAAATTGGACTACTGAAGAGCTAATCAAAGCCCAGAAAAAGGAGTTCCGGGAACTCTCTATCGAGTCAGGGGAGGTGTCTGATATGACTGGTCCCAAATTTAAGATATTTAATAATATTTTATATAGGTTGAGTAGGCCTATGGGGGTGGATAATGTTGATTATGAAATTGTGAAACATAATGGTTCCTTTTGGTTACAGGAAGGAGTTAATGTCATTGGCGCACGAAAGTGGTTTGGCCGGCCATTTTGGAATTCATAAAACTTCTTGCAAATTGTTAGGGAATTATTATTGGCCGAAGTTGAAGGCAGATGTAAAGAAGTTTGTCAATAGTTGTGATGTGTGCCAGAAGGTCGGTAAACCCAATCAGCGGATTCCAAAATCGCCTCTATGTCCTATTCCTGTAGTTTCCGAACCTTTTAAGGAAGTCATTATTGATATGGTTGGACCATTACCGAAGACGCGTAGTGGTAATGAGTATATTTTGACAATCATGGATAGGATGTCTCGATATCCCGAGGCAATACCACTACGTACAATAAAAAGTGTTAAAATTGTAGATGTACTAATTGACTTTTTTACCAGGTTTGGGATGCCTAAGATTATTCAATCGGATTGTGGTTCTAATTTTGTTAGCAGGTATTTCAGAGATAAAATGGCAGAGTTAAATATAAAACATGTGACCTCTTCTCCATATCATCCGGAAAGCCAGGGAGCTCTGGAGAGATTTCATCAGACCCTGAAATCCATGGTAAAGAAATATTGTTTGATTAATGGTTCTGAATGGGATAAGGAATTACCTTATTTGTTGTTCGCTTTTCGTTCTGTCCCAAGTCAGTCTTTCGGTTTTTCGCCTTTCAGCCTTGTGTTTGGCCATTGTGTTCGAGGTCCTCTTGATGTGGTTCGTGAGTCTTGGGAGGGAGACGTCCCTGAGGTTAATTTATTGGATTATGTGTCTAATCTAGGCGATAAATTAACCAAGGCTTGGAAATTTGTGGGTGAAAACTTATTATGTAGCCAAAAAAGAATGAAGTTTTTCTTTGATAGAAGGTCCAAGGCACGCGACTTTGCGGTAGGCGATAAAGTATTGGTTTTGTTACCCTTCCCAGGGAATCCATTGAAAGCTTCTTTTTCAGGTCCTTGGAAAATTTTGAAAAAAGTAAGTGAAGTTAACTATTTAGTGGAGACACCTCAAAGAAGGAAACCTTTTCAACTGTGTCATGTAAATATGTTGAAAGCTTATATGGAACGGGAAAAAGTCATTCCTGTGGCAACTATTGGGAACACGGTAGATTCTGAGAACAATAACCATTTTTCTTTTTCAGAGGGGGAGGGTATTGATGATAATTGTTTTAATGGATGTGAATGGCGGTCGGATAATAGAAAGTCTTTGGAAAAATTTTCGGGAGTAATTTCACATTTAGGTAAGGAAGAACAAAGGTCTTTGAAAAATTTAGTATCTAATTATAAAGAATTATTTTCGGATGTACCGGGCAGGACTTCGGTCCTTGAACATGAGGTAGAGGTAGGTGCGCCACTCCTGTGAAACAATCTCCTTACAGGTTGAATCCCTTAAAAAATGAGGTTGTAGCAAAGGAAGTGGATTATATGCTAAAACATGACCTAATTGAACCTAGTCAAAGTCCTTGGTCATCACCTGTTGTATTGGTAAAGAAATCCGACGGTGATTTCAGGTTATGTTTTGATTACCGTAAGTTGAATGAGTTATCTAAATCTGATTGTTATCCATTACCTCGAATTGAGGATTGTATTGATCGAATGGGGAAGGCCAAATACATTAGCAAATTCGATTTGTTGAAAGGTTATTGGCAAGTTCCTCTTTCAAAGCGGGCAAGGGCCCTGTCTGCTTTTGTAACACCACAGGGATTGTTTCAATGTAAAGTTATGCCGTTTGGTATGAAGAACGCGGCTGCTACCTTTCAGAGGTTAATGAATACTTTAGTCCATGGTTTAGGAGGATGTGTTGTGTATATTGATGATATTGTTATTTATAGCGATGATTGGGAAACCCTTTTAAAACGTATTAGGGCACTATTTGAGGTGTTGAAAAAGGCAAATTTGGTAATTAATTTAAAGAAAAGCGATTTCGCAAAGGCGAAGGTGGTATATTTGGGTCATGAGGTTGGTAATGGTAAAGTTGCTCCTAAGCAGGCCAATATCGAAAGTATTGAAAATATGGTAGTCCCTAAATGTAGGAGGGATGTCCGAAGATTCCTTGGTTTGAGTGGGTACTACCGAAGGTTTGTTAGGAATTTTTCGGATATAGCCGATCCGTTAACAAATCTCTTGAGAAAGAATGTAGCATTTGTCTGGACGAATGAAACACAAAGGGCTTTTGATAATTTAAAAAGAGTTTTAATTAAATTCCCTGTCTTGAGAGCTCCTGATTTTGACCTTCCTTTTTCTCTTGCCACGGATGCAAGTGACGTTGGTGTAGGAGCGGTGTTGTTGCAGAATGACGAGCAGGGAGTTTCTCATCCTGTCGCATTCTTTTCAAAAAAATTGTCCTCCGCCCAACGTAGGTATTCAACTGTGGAGAAAGAGACACTTGCGTTAATATTCGCTATTAATCATTTTCAGGTTTATCTCTCCTCCTCAGATACACCTATTAAGGTCTTGACAGACCATAATCCCCTGACCTTCATCAGCAGATACAAAAATAAAAATCAACGATTGATGAGGTGGAGTCTCATGCTGCAAGAGTGGAATTTAGAATTTTCCCACATCCCAGGAAAAGATAATATTGTTGCCGATTTTCTCTCTCGCAGCGTTGAATATTAGTTGATTGACAGAGGGCTATGCAGTTATTAAAGGTAGTATCTGTATCGTTCTAATTATGGTGTGTGTGCTGTTGAAGTGGGCACGTAGTGAGTAGAAGTAAATGTATATTTAAGATTTATTAATCATGGTTTGTTTACAGAAGACTATAATGTTCTGGGTATATTATATGGGATCTTTAAGGTTAAAAGGTGAGGGTGATCACTGGTACTTTCTAATGATTGATTAATTAGATGGGTCATGGGCTCACGGGTCCACGGGTCTATAGCACAACAGCCGTTTTTTAGGCGCTACAGGCTGGTGTATGAGTGGTACCCTAGACTGAGTTAAGGTTAATCTACTAAGGTTTAGAGGTGTCAGGTACGATAAGGTTTATAATAAGCTAAGAAAAGAGATAGGCACTAATCTGGTATTCTGTATTTTCAGGCTAATAATTACGCTTCATCGAGTTTGTTTGTTTGTTTGCGCAGGGGAGTCTTGTGGTGGTCTTCTCTGTGTCGTTCGGTGTGTGTATGTATTGGACACTATGGTGATAAGTGTGATATATAACACTGAAATAGACAGTGGTTTTTGTGATCAACATTTATTGATAGTGAGTGATGTGTATCCCTGAAAATGAACAGTGTATCGAGTGTGGAAAAGGTTATAGCTTTTGGACTATATATACAGAATCCGGTTGTTAGTGCAATGACTCTTAATTAAGTTTATTAACGATATGAGTGATGTGAAATTTTTAGGTTGGGTACCTATTTATCAGATGGTGATGTTTTGGTTTTCTGGTTTTGGAAAGTTTACTTGTGATTAATTTAGGTTTAAGATTTTTTTTAGTATTGGTTATATATTGCTATCCTTGTGAGCTGCAAACCTTGGTACTTGCCCCCCTCTTTCCTTTTGTTTGTCATGTTTTTGCAGTTTGTTTAATAATTATTTTTGAGTGTTGGTTTAATATTTAATATTTTTGAGTGTTGGTTTAATATTTCATAATGTGATAACCTGTATGTTGTAATTCAAATCACTTTAGAAAAAAAAAATTTGGAATTTTTTTTTTTTTTTTGGTTGGGTGAGGAGGTGTAACATTATTGCTTTAATATTTCTAAATTATTTAAGTTTTTATAGATGTATAAGGTTGAATATACTGTAGAATTATTGTTTTCTTGCTTTAATTGTTTGTCTTTTCACTGGTGGTTATGTTAGTGGTTATAATGGACTAACGGCTGTTTTATATTTTCAAGTGGTGTTGGTTACGTGGCTGCGCTCCTGCGTGAACTGAGTTTTGGAGGGGCTTTTTTTGAGGATGGTTCCTTAGTGTGTTTCTGAGCCTCCAACCTTGTAGGGCACGACATTTGTGATTGGATATATATTATTCCACGCCTTTGCAGAGCCACATTTTGAAGCTATTGAGCTTGTGTTGGATATCCTTTCTCTGCAGCAAGACGTCTCATCATACATTTTTTATACTGCCCTTGGTTCAGTAAAAGCCAAGGGGACCTCTCTGTCCCAAGGTAGTAATGTTTATACCTATTTAAGTATAGTGATCACGTCCTGTCAGCTGACGTCATTACTGGAGCTTGTGGAAGCCTTTCAATCAAACCAGCCACCGTCCACTAGATAGGGATATTTAGTTTGTATTTGTTAGGATGTTCTCACTTTTCGTTGGCCTTCTCCTTTCTGGACCCTCTCTCCTTTTAGTATGTTTGTGTTGATGACCTTTCTTTAATTGTGTAATTGTTTTCTTTTGCAGGGAGTTTAAGAGTGAGTGTGTATCATTTATTATTGTATTATTGTGGTTCAGGTGTTATTTCTGTCTAAATATTATGTATTAAAATTAAGGAGATTTTTGTGGTATTTTCTTTGTCCCCTTGAGTTGACTTTGCACTCGTATTAATGTTTGGATACTATTCCACCTTTAGTGGACTTAGTACGTTATGGTGGTGAATACTATTTGATAAGTGTAGTGTTTTGTGTGGTGGTCAAAGCCAGCCATCACAATATATATATATATATATATATATATATATATATATATATATATATATATATATATATATATATATATATATATATATATACATATATGTATATATATACATATATATATATATATATATATATAGATATATTTATATATATATAATATATATATATATATATATATATATATATATATATAATATATATATATATATATATATAATATATATATATATATATATATATATATATATATATATATATATATATATACATATATATAAATAAATTATATGTATATATATATATATATATATATATATATATATATATATATATATATATATATATATATATATGTATATATATACATATAAATATATATAATATATATATAAATATATATATATATATATATATATATATATATATATATATGAATATATAATATATATATATATATATAATATGAATATATATATATATATATATATATACATATATATATATATATATATATATTTATATATATATTATATATATTTATATATATATTATATATATATATATATATATAGATACATATATATTTATATATATATTATATATATATATATATATATATATATATATATATATATATATATATATATATATATACATATATATTTATATATATATATATATATATATATATATATATATATATATATATATATATATATATATATATTATATATTTACATATATATCTATTTACATATATATTTATTTACCTATATATTTATTCATATATATATATATATATATATATATATATATATATATATATTTATATATTTACATATATATCTATTTACATATATATTTATTTACCTATATATTTATTCATATATATATATATATATATATATATATATATATATATATATTTACATATATATGTATTTACATATATATGTATTTACCTATATATTTATTTACCTATATATTTATTTACATATATATTTATTTACACACATATATATATATATATATATATATATATATATATATATATATATATATATACATATATATATATATATATATATATATATATATATATATATATATATATATATATATATATATATATATATATATATATGATTACAGGTGAGGATCCTATATATGGTGTGGAGCAGGGTTCAAAAATATCAGTAAAAAAGGCCATACCTTACCTTATGCCTTATTTTTTGTTTGGGTTCCCCCAGGTCCCTCAGTGTGAGGCACCTCGTATATCCACCAGAGAGTTGCTAGTGCATCTTCCGGTGTATTTTGCATCTTCCAGTCTTGTATGGTCTGGGATGCATCTTAGGTATTTATCGAGCTTATTCTTAAACACATCTACGCTCACTCCTGATATGTTTTTTAGATGAGCTGGCAGCACATTAAATAGTCGCTGCATTATCGATGCTGGTGCGTAGAGGACTAATGTCCTGTGCGCCTTTCTTAGTTTACCTGGTATATTTTTTGGCACTATTAATCTACCTCGGCTTGCTCTTTCTGATATTTTTAGCTCCATGATGTTTTCAGTAATTCCTTCTATTTGCTTCCATGCTTGTATTATCATGTAGCGTTCTCTTCTCCTTTCTAGACTGTATAGTTTTAAAAATTTCAGTCTTTCCCAGTAGTCAAGGTCCTTAACTTCTTCTATTCTAGCAGTATAGGACCTTTGTACACTCTCTATTTGCGCAATATCCTTTTGGTAGTGTGGGTACCATATCACATTGCAGTACTCGAGTATACTACGTACACAAGTTTTGTAAAGCATAATCATGTGTTCAGCTTTCCTTGTTTTAAAGTGTCTGAATAACATTCCCATTTTTGCTTTACATTTAGCCAACAGTGTTGCTATTTGGTCGTTGCATAACATATTCCTATTTAACATTACACCAAGGTCTTTAATTGCTTCCTTGTTTGTGATTGTCTCATTATTAGGTCCCTTGTATGCATATACCATTCCTTCTCTGTTTCCATAATTTATTGATTCGAATTTATCGGAGTTAAATACCATCCTATTTATCTCAGCCCATTCATATATTTTGTTTAGATCTCTTTGTAGTGAGTTCCTATCTTCATCACAAGTAATTTCTCTACTTATTCTTGTGTCATCGGCGAAACTTCTCACTACGGAGTTTTCAACATCACAGTCTATGTCTGAGATCATAATAACAAACAGCAGTGCAGCTAATACCGTACCTTGTGGCACACCAGATATTACCTGGGCTTCATCTGATTTCTCGTCATTTGCAACCACTATCTGTTTTCTGTTTTGCAGGAATTCTTTTACCCATTTTCCTATCTTTCCCACAATATTATGCTTTCTCATTTTTTTCTCCAATATGTTATGGTCTACCTTGTCAAAGGCTTTTGCAAAATCTAGATAGATCACATCTGTGTCTTTTTCATTTATCATATTTTTGTATATGTTTTCATAGTGTGCTATCAGTTGGGTCTGTGTACTTTTTCCAGGCTCGAAACCGTGTTGACCCATATTAAACAAATTATTTTTAACCAAATGGTTCATTATTTTCTTTTTTATTACCCTCTCATACACTTTCATAATATGTGATGTTAGACTAACAGGTCTATAATTGCTTGCCTCTAGTCTTGATCCACTTTTGAAGATAGGGGTTATATAAGCTAATTTATGTTTAACATATATCTCGCTCATATTTACACTTTGTCTTAGCAGTATTGCAAGCGGCTTCGCGATAGTGTTTGCAGTTTTTTTTAACAAAATCGCTGGAACTCCATCTGGTCCGGCTGCCGATCCATTTTTAATTTCGTTTATAGCCGTGACAATATCTGCTTCATTAATATCTATATCCGTTAGATATTCAACATTTTCTTCTCTCATTTCTGTTTCATTATTCTCATTCGCAATTCTTGGTGTGAACTCACTCTTATATTTTTCTGCTAATATGTTGCATATTTCCTTTTTTTCATTCGTTAGCCGTCCTTCAATTCTTAGATGGCCTATTTCTAATCTCCCTGTATTCATCTTTTTTGCATAGGATTAAAGTACTTTGGGGTTTCTTTTTATATTTTGAAGTGTCCTTTCTTCTAAGTCCCTTTTTTCATTTTCTTTCGACTGTATAATCTTTTGTTCTGCATTTTCTATCTTACATTTTATTTCCCTCATTTTCCACACATTTTTTTCTTTTGCAAGATTTTTCTTCCACTTTCTAATTTTCTGAAATAAAATCCTTTTGTCTCTTGGTATGCACGTCTTTTGTTTATTGTTTTTTTTCGGTACATATTTTTCTTTCAACAATTTTCTCCAGTATATTGTACAGTATGTCCGTATTTACCTGTATATTATCACTTACAAATACATTTTTCCATTCTTTATTCAGTTCTTCATTTATTTCTGACCATTTTATATTCTTACTGTAAAAATTATATTTTCCATATCCTTCCCAAAGTTTTGTGCTTTTATTAATTCTGCGATCACTTGCTTTGGAATGGACTATCAATTCTATGACATTGTGGTCTGAAATTCCCGTGTTATACACTATTATTTCTTTAACATAATTCACCTCATTCACAAATACTAGATCTAGGACATTTTCCTAGTTCATCTAGGAGACGTTTCTTACATTGCAATGTTCATTATCAATCTGAAAGAAATATAACTATAGAATTCTTAAAATTTGTACGATAATTCACAAAAACTATATAAGAATATAAAAACATTAATGGTTTTCAAACTGAAAATTGTAAAAAACTAGAACAGTTAAACATAAGAGAACCAATGCTCACCAGACCATCCATAGGGGAAGGTGAAGAACGAATGAGTATAAATTGTTACCCACTTAACGACTTCAGTTATGCCCAGGAAAGAGAAGCGGAAACGTTTTATTTGTTGTATAACGACTCATAGGTAGCTAGAAATTCGCCATGTTTCGTCCCACCAATGATTAATCTTTTTATTTTTTTGTTTACTTAGACTTTGCAAATGGTGGCATGATTCCTTATGTCAGAAAATTCATATATATATATATATACATATACATATATATATATATATATATATATATATATATATATATATATATATATATATATATATATATATATATATATATATATATATATTTACTTGAGGGTGAATTCTCACGAATAAGAATAAAACGAAAAATGGTGTAGAGAGAAGGAAAAGCAGAAAAGACACAATTATAAAGGGTTGGGAAGGCAGGCCAACACAATACCCAGCCAAATGTCTAAAGGTGGAGGTAGCGAACACGCGCTCTCTCCGAGGAGGTTGGGTTCTACACGAGGTTGTGCCCACACGCTTCTTTTTAACCCCAAACACAAAGAGAAAAATTAAAACTAAGCCTCTATCAGGCAGGCGTTGGCAGTGCTCGAATAATGGAATTGGTTGTTTAAGCAAGACTTTGTATTTTCTTTCGGTTACACACACAAAGGAAATATAGTAAGTGGTACTATAGCGTGAGGTCTACCACACTATAGCCTGAGATCTACCTCCCGTTAGTACTATAGCGTGAGGTCTACTGCTGAATTATTCGTCCCTCATAGATAAAACACATTTCATACATTTGTTTAAGCAATAAACACTTAATTTAAACATATCTTAGAAACTACTTAAATAGATAATTGGTTTTCTAATTACATTACAAAAAGGAATAAAGGTAAAAATAAACATGTTATCATATATTTCCATACATTCATTCTAGCTATACACTCTTCGTATATCAAACTTGTTATCATATATTTCCATACATTTATTCTAGCGATACATTCTTCGTACATCAAACAGGTTATCATATATTTCCATACATTTATTCTAGTGATACACACTTCGTACATCTTCTTAGAATGACACAAACAGGTCATTGGAATTTTTTCTCATCACCTTTCAGCAAAAATGATCAAGATGAGACTGGAACAGCTGACGACCAATACCTCGCATTCTCTTCAGAATCATCGTTTTAGCGTCCAACCACGATCGCTCAATTGCCTGTGTGTGTGCTCCTGTCGCTGGATCCACATGATATTGTTGGTGGTTCACTTTAGAATGCTGGTACCCCATGGCATTTAGGTTGCTATAAGCAGGCTCTGGGACGCTAGTCACGCAGTAGACCTCACCCTCCACCTGTGTAGGTGACATATGGCGGTAGACCTCACACTATAGTAGCACCATATAGTAATCTCTACGATGAAGCAAATGATTAGAATTATAATGAAATATAAAAACTAGCACATACGGTAATGCAAATAATGACTGGGAACAATGAAATAAAGGAAATATCACTTTACATGAATTTATTTATAGAGAAATAAAAAAAAAACTAAAGAAACCACAAAGGAACACTTATAGGAAAAACAATAATACAAATTAGAAAAAAAAAAGGTTCAGACAAACAATTCCCCGCTAGAAAATAACCAGGACCTTAGGTTATTATTTAAAAAGAAACCAAAAATCGTTATCCTTATGATAACAAGCGGATTATTATCCTCTAGCGAAGACATGACATGACTAACACACTTACAATTATGGAAGTAAACACATTGATATACATACATTTAGAAAGGCGGTGAAAATATCTATTTATGAATATGTGAAAATGGAAAGAAAATAACAAAACAAAAATTATATGAGGTCCCGCTACACGTTCTATTCTCACAAATAAGCCTACAACGGAAACAGAAAATAAAATGGATATTGATCCTCCCTAAAAATTAACCTGTAGCCAGAATATACTTATACAATCGAAAATGGGGAATACAGTAACGTTCTTAAGCGTTATGTTTCCCCGAGAGTGGCGTATTCTTGTTGAAGGCAACTTACCTTCCCTGTCCCTAACTGTATAAAGAAAAATAGTACAATACGAAACAACAAAAATACAACACTTCACAATCAATCAAATCTCACGTGGCGGACGTCCTTAGACGTATTTCGTGATCACTGGCCTTCCATGAGCCCACTGCTCTACTTTGACCTACCCCCCCCCCTCCCCCTATCTCCTCTTATGAGACCTAAGCGAAGTCTTTCCTCCCTTGCTTTTGCCACTACTCCTATCCCCCCCTGTAAGGCTACTTAGCTTCAGGCTTGGTAGACCTCTGGGCACATGTTCCTCGTTGACGACGATTAGCCAGTTCCCGGTTCGGGTTACACTTCACCAAGTTCTTTTGAAGAGGGCAGGAGTAGCTTTGGGGTACTGGACTCCTGGGAGAGAGATGGGGGATGCTTCTGCTCCTTGCCAAGATCCGAGGTTTTCTGAGAGCGAAGGGCAGTCGCTAGGCTCCGAGCTCGGGTATCAGCGGTGAGCCCTTCACAGCTCTCCTAACTGGGTCATGTGGGTCAAGCCTTAGTGCGCGCATTTTGGCGCCAAGCGTTACGCTTCTTTCGGGGCCCTCCTGGAACCTTTGTTGTGGAAGCCACGCGCCTTAGTGGGACAGCTATGGATTAAAAATGGGTTGAGCATTTGGACAAGGAGAGGAAATGGCCGACAACAGCTGAATCTAGTCCTATGATCGGAGAGTAGGGGAAAGGCTTACATTTATAATTTAATTATTATAACTATAAGATAAACTACTACACACAACATACAATATGAACAAGATTAAGAGGTTAATTTAAGGTGGCAACCATTACAAATAAGCATCTTACAAATAAACAAATCTTACAACTATAATTGAATATCAGACAACTCTTTTTCCAACAAAGACATACAAGAAATATGTAATTCTTTCAATACAAACAAGTTTAAGAGAGATATGGCTCTCACATATCACAATATATATGAACAAAACTTAGATTGAGACAAAATATGTTACATTCTGAAATTATATAATAACTTGCCATGAACTACTATATCTAAATAAACATTAGTCTAAGAAAATAAATAATGCAATTAAAATATACAAATGCTTAAAATAATTCTGACTAATGCAATGTTCATGTTTGACACCTAGTGAATAATATATAACCAGGTCACTTTACAGAAATCTGTACTTCCTACAGGGTTGTTTACAAAAAACAATATACAATACCGACACTCACCCTAATACAATGAATTCAAAATCATTTGTCAGTCTTGGTTTTTTTTTTGAGACGCGATTTGCTTTGAGGCACAGTCACTTAGGAGAGAACACACCAATGTAATGAACACTTTCAAAAACAATACACTGGGTTACGGGCTTGAGAGAGGGATAGGGGAAGAGGCTGTTTTCAGGCTACTGTTCTATATCTCGCTCTTTATCTCTATCTAGGGTACCCTAACCTTGGTCACCTATAATATGAAATCTAACTGCTTCCAAAACCTTCCAGGATCGAGTTCTCGTAGCTTGGGGCCTCTACCTAAGGGTGTCAGAGTTTTCAACTAGATAAAATTATGGAGAGGCGGATCAGGGGGTTTCAGCCAACTATTAGATGCATACCAATGCACCCGTGAGACCACTCTTCCAGCTAGCTCCGCCCACCTTTTGTCTCCGATGTAAAAAATAAATAACATGCTCTTGCCGGGCCTTCACAAAGTTTCTAAAGCAGCAAATGGTAGAGAATCTTCCAAAGCACATGTCAGTGAACATTCTCTCTCAGACATGATGCAATACATACTAAGATATGAAAGAACATTGCCTAAGCCCTTATTCATATCTCACAGAAAAACTACAACACTTTCAAATAGCCTATGTAAGACTTTGTAGCAAATATATGTGAAATAAAAGTTAACTCCTAAAAATTATGTATGTTGACTGGAATAAAAAAGTATAATGAAATTCACGACAAAAGTCTTACGTAATTTACATAAAATACTTATATCTCCATAGGAGGGGCTCATTTCACGGGCTGGGTATCCTTTCTTCAGTGCACAAATGAAACAATATAAATGAATATGAATAAAATTATTAATAAACTACGATACTTTCTATATACCAGCTTCGTAAGAATATATATATATATATATATATATATATATATATATATATATATATATATATATATATATATATATATATATATATATATATATATACTAATTATGTTTACTGTACATGCAAGGCTTTAGGGATTTATAAGTCAAACACCGAAGTACAAAAGCTATATTTATAGCTAAGCAAATGAGAATGAAATCTACTCAAGGATACACATTTGTATTCACTAAGGACATATGATTAACTATACAAGAATCATCAACATGAACGAAAGAAAAGCAATAAAGAGAATGAATTAGCTTCGGGCAATCAATCTTTCCTTCTTTCCTTATTTAAAACAGAAGTATCAATCATTCTTCATCTGGAATCGAAAAATGACACTACGAGGGAAGATCATTGTAATCTATCTCGAAAAAAAGAGTAAATGTTATCCTTCTGGGCTGGAATTGATACAAATAGCCCATCTCGAAACTGAGCATTAGGAGTTGGAGATGAAAATATATTATCTATGCCAGGAGAGTAATCTTTACGAGGATAGCTGGCTCTCCTATAGATTTTATCTAATCATTTTATTTGAAGTCGTTTGTATCCGCATTGTCTTTCTTTGCTATAATATTCATGTAACTCTCTTCTTAAGATAACATAACCATAGTATATCACTCTATTAGGACAGTTGTAAGTATAATTTTCCAAACATGAAGGAAGGACTAAATTATACACAAAACCAAAACAGATATAAGTAGAAAATAAAGCAAAATGTAAAACCTTAACTACTCGAAAGAAAACAAAATCTTTACAAACTTAATTGCGTATACAAATTTTGTAGATGGTGAAAAACTTTTCTTATATTAAAAGAGATGCAATTATCATGGGAAATTGGATTTAATGAAATATTTTCATTAAACTTATAAGACAAAATCTTGACGTTTCTGTTATGAATCGATGTTTATTTTCTACTTATGTCGTTGCTATAGTTTACGTTGATATCTATTTAAGTTTGAGTAGTTAAATAGATGAATAAGATGGTGTATGTTAAGTTGCCATTCTCTTCAGCACACACACACACACATACACACACATGATATTTAAAATTTACCATTGTTCTTTTGGATACTACCGCTACGCGGGCACGCTGCATTTAAGAATTATTGTTGCTCCCACAAGTACCGAAATAAAAAATAAGAATGAAATAGCACTATGCTAACCACCAACAGAATCTTTCGTGTTACCCCTTTGGTTCTGATTTCCTAACCGAGGTATGCGAAGACTTCTTAATAATGCATTCTGGCCACGCAGCAACATTTTCAACATCTGATAAAAGTTTACTTTTCTTACTAAGGAGTCCCAATTAAATGGTTTTGTATTAGTGGCTGTGTTTTGGTTTTTATATGACTATATTTTTTTTATTTTTTCCATTAATAATTGTTTACTTGGTATTAACATGAAAATCGCCTGCTTGGGCTAGTGGCAGCACTATCCATAGTCAGCGCACGCCGCGGTTAGGAAATGAGATAAAAAATATAATCCGAAAGGTTCTGTTGGTGGTTAGCGGAGTGCTATTTCAACGTAAATTATAATTTTGGTTGTTGTAGGAGCAATGGTAATTCTCAAATGCGGTGTGCCCGCGTAGCGCTAGTATCCATAGGAACTATTGTAAGTTTCAAATAATTCTAGTTCATGGTAAAACTTTTTGTTCTTCTCACAAGGCAATATCTGCAATGCAGGGTTACTCCAAATACAGTAAGTCTAAGGA
>NC_090726.1:76771631-76774131 GCF_036898095.1 Palaemon carinicauda | reverse complement strand
GATTTGTGCATTGCCATGATGAGCAAACAAACTTAGTACAGCTTTGCTAATTGTGGCAACACAAACATATTCCGTACATGTATATATATATATATATATATATATATATATATATATATATATATATATATATATATATATATATATATATATATATATATATATATATATTTTAGTTGGTATACATTGATGAGGTGGATGGATTTGTGCTTTGCCATGATGAGCAAAGCTATAATAGTCAGGGCCACCCATACTAGATTGGCTTACTGTTAGTGTTCAGACCAAACTCCCCCACCATCACCAATGTACAATGGACAGCGTAGTATTGAAAACTGACCAAAACCCTGACATGAATGAAAAACCTAGTTTCGGCCCCTACTCCCCAGCGACATTGGAACAACAGCCGAAGGTAGTGGTTAGTTACATCTCATTGCAGGTGTTGCTAAAAAATTATTTACTGGAACTGACCACTTTTGGCAACTAAACCTTGCAACATACAACGTCAGAATATTGTCTAGAGAAGAAAATCTGTTTCTCTTACTAGTAGACCTGAAAAAATTAAATGCGATTTAATAGGATTGGTTGACATTAGAAGAACTCTGGAATCTTCTATAGAGTTGAGAAAGTGCTATATATTTTGCTTTAAATTTGGCAGGTAACATAGAACTTTGTACTACTAGTGATAGAATTGTAGGCTAAATTATCAAACCAAATAAGAAGTATAAACTGAATATCATTCAAACACATGCACGATCAATATTCCATACACAGAAAAAAATAGACATGTAAATATCAATCGAAAAACATAATCTTCAATTCACATTTGCTATGGGAGATTCCAATGCTAAAGTAGGTAAAAAGAAGAGAGGAGTATCAGCAGTATGTAAATTTAGAGTAGGTACGATGAAAACGGAAGAGACATACCTTAAAAGTATGCTGAAAGAAACAATCTTAATATCATGAACACCTTTTTCATAAAAAGGAACAAGGAAATCGGAAATGGAGAACCCCAAATGGAGAAATAATATATATATATATATATATATATATATATATATATATATATATATATATATATATATATATATATATATATACATATACATATATATATATATATATATATATATATATATATATATATATATATATATATATATATATATATTGACTGAAAATTTTATTTTAGTTAAATATGTAAACGTGCTGAACAAGTTAAGGTCAATCCACCATAGAATGCCGAGAAGCAAAATTTTATTAGATCTAAGAAAAAAAACACTCCTGTAGTAAGAGAAAAATTTGAGTTACATTTATTAATACAAAATAGGTACTCCCAGCTGCATGATGAAATGGAAGCAAGTAAAGAAGAAATGAACAGTGATATAACTAAAATTGTATTTGAATCACCCAGGATATAGGTAGAAAAGTTCCTAAACAAGATCAAGGATAACTATCAGAAAAGACCAAAAACCTACTAAAGAAAAGATTGGAAATTAGGTTAATATCCCAGACAGATTAAATGCAATTAGAAGAATTATCACAAACAATAAACAACCTAAACACCAAAGACATTAGAAAAAACAACGAGACCAAAATTGAAAAAACACTAAAGAAAGGAAGAAACTTAAAATTGATGAAAATGAATCTTGGAACAGAGTGCCAGTAGATATTTGCTTTGAAGTATGAACATGGAAATATAATAATAAAAGAAACGAAAGAGATTGATTGATAAAATTGCAGAGGATTTCTATACAATGCTATATAATAGTGATATAACAAATAACTTTTCCAATGGAAATAATGAAAAACCTGACTTGTACCAGAGATAGAAATACAAGCAGCAAAAATATATTAAAGTAATGAAAAAAGGCAAAGCAGCAGAATAAGACCTACCAATTAATTCAATAATAGATAGAGGTTATTCCATGCTGAACTTTACAAAAATGTCTGATCGAATGCTCCATACCTAGAGCTAGGAAAAACTTTATCTAGGTACTACTTAACTAAAAGGTAGACACAAATCACCTAAGTCTAATCTCCGTAATATGTAAAGTAGCAAAAATATCATATTACGACAAAAGGGAGACAACTTTATTTTAATAAGCTAAGAGAGAAGGCCTGCTTTAGAAGAGACCATACCAAGGTAATTAACCAGCTAAAGTAAAAATCAACAGAGTATGACAGACCACTATGCCTGGTATTTATATACTATGAAGAGGCTTTTAAATCTGTCAAAACCTCACCAGTAATGAATGACCTTCAAAGACAAGGAATAGAAGGATATTATATTAGAGCACTTGGATACACTATACAGGAATTACAACAATCCTAAAACTACATTCAAAAAGGAGTTAAACAGAGGGATCTCATTTCTACTAAATTATTGACCATATTTCTAGAAGCTTTTAAAAATGAAGGAATTCATACTAATGGAAAGTACCATAACAACAGAAGATTTGCAGCTGACAATTTTGTTTAATGGTTCATTGGAGGAATTGCA
>NC_090726.1:76749131-76766631 GCF_036898095.1 Palaemon carinicauda | reverse complement strand
CTACCCCTCTCTCTTGAATTCAATTTCTTGAGGATAAAGATGTTTTGTATCGTTAGATTATTTATTTTTCAAATATCGTTCTATAGTAGATTAAGCAAAGAGGTCTGATGATATATCGTATTTCAGTGAAGGAATGCGAGATCCGTTTGCTTCTTACATGTATTCCAACGGTTGCATGATGCTATTTCTTCCTACCCCTCTCTCTTGAATTCAATTTCTTGAGGATAAAGATGTTTTGTATCGTTAGGTTATTTATTTTTCAAATATCGTTCTATAGTAGAAAACTGAGTCATTGTAAATGAAAATGTTATCGAGGGCAAATGCAATTTTCCTCTTTTGTGTGAGGCAAATAGCTAACTTTTTTTAAGGTCTCACATATCCAAGGGTTCATCAAGCAATTTGATCCGAACCTTACTCCAGTATGATTCTCATAATACTATTGCTTGAAAACTGGATGTTATGGCCTGTTATCATTTGCAGCCGATAGATACACTCACACAAGTGTCAAACACTCTTCCAAACAAGAGAAATACAAACATATTTATACAATTATCACTGTCTATTTTTTCTCCTTCACTCTTTCTCCCCTTAGATGTGGGTATTCAACTACTGACCATATCCATGTAATTACCAAGTTGAAGAAAAAATCAGCATAATATGATAAACACATGAATGACATTAATAGACTATGAGAAATCTTTTGATTTTGTCAAAACATCAGCAATAATGTGAGCACTACAAATTTATGGAATAGAAGGGTCTTATGTTAGAACGATTGAAGATATATATACAGAAAGTACAGATAATTCTAAAATATCATAAAGATAATGATGGTTATTCTAATTGTGAAAGGAGTTACACAAGGGGACCAAATTTATCCTAAATTATTCATAGACTGTCTACTTTTTCAAAATTTAGATTGGCCAAATGTAGGAATGAATGTTATTAGGAAATACCTTAGCAACTTAAGATTTGCAGATGACATAGTTGTGTTTAGTGAATCGTAGGATAAACTGCAAAACATTATAGGAAAATGCAGAGGGACAACACATAAGTTATGTAGGACACTCAAGGAATTGTTAATAAATATACCTATTTAGGTCAGGCAGTAATTGTTTCCCCAGAACATAAGGCAGTAATTAAAAGAAGGATAAGCATGGGATGGAGTGCTTTGGGAAAACAATTTGAGATTAAGAAAAGTAAAATACCACTTTATTCAAAAAAAAAAAAAAAAAAAAAAAAGTATATAATGAGGTTCCCTAACCGTTTTCCCATTTCCATCAGAAACTTTGAGTATTATTAAAGACATAGTAAATAAGCTAGAACTATGAAAAGAAAAATGATTGGAATAATACTTAAAGGCAAAAAGAGCGACATATATACAAGAGCGAACTAAAGTAAAGGATATTCTAGCAACATGTAAGAAAAATAAATGGAGAGGAGCAGGGCATATAATGAGAATGAAGGTTAATAGATGGGCAATAAGAAGAACAAAATGTCCCTGGAGATTACATGAAAGCAGGGGAAGGAAAAAAAAGACGATGGATTGATGAACTAAAAAAAAGTTTGTCTATTTCGGCTAGCATAGAAAAAACTGTAAACAAACATGAATGGAAGGACATGATTTAGAGCTATATTCTTTAGTGGACTAGTAACGGCTGAAGATGATATATATATATATATATATATATATATATATATATATATATATATATATATATATATACATGTATATATATATATACATATATATATATATATATATATATATATATATATATATATATATATATATATACATATATATATATATATACATATGTGTGTGTATATAATGTATGTATATTATATATACATATATATGTATATATACATATATATATATATATATATATATATATATATATATATATACATGTATATATATATATATATATATATATATATATATACATACATATATATATATATATATATATATATATATATATATATATATACATATATATATACATATGTGTGTGTATATAATGTATGTATATTATATATACATATATATGTATATATATATATATATATATATATATATATATATATATATATATATATATATATATATATATATATATATATATATATATATATATATATATATATATATATGGTCTTCCAATTTTTTAGGGTAAAAAGCTTTCTTGCTTGAGGATACATAAGGGCACAATTTTTTATGTCATTTCTCTTCCTCTTATTTTTCTTTAGGTTTTTATATTTTCAAAGGAAATTCTGATCCTAATATTGTTACTGTTCTAAAAAGGTTTTTTTTTTTTTTTTTTTTTTTTTTTTTATTGTTCATTACTTCTATTGTAGTTCTTTTATTTCATATTTCCTTACTTCATTAGACTTTTTTCCCTGTTGGAGCCCTTGAGCTAGTAACATCCTGCTTCTCCAAATATTGTCGTGGCTTAGCTCATCATCATCATCATCATCATCATAATGATAATAATAATAATAATAATAATAATAATAATAATAATAATAATAATAATAATAATAATAATAATAATAATAATAATATACTTTTTCTATTGTTCTTATTATATTTTTCTGTTCATTGCTACGATCCGCCAGTAACTGAGAAGGGAATATATTTTCAATAGGAAGGTGATGGGCACTATATAATTCACAATTCATCTTTAATATACCAGCACACACTATGAAAGTACAGATAATACGTACAAAGTATGAAACACTATCACAATGTCAGTGTGCACACAGTAATGGCATGAGCCTTCAGATCATCTCACGGACTCTTATTTATGTATGGTTGACCCAACAAATCAAAGAAAGGGGAAGAATGCGCCTCCAATTGAGAACCCTGATATTCCGTCATCTGTTCCCCATAACACAAGTGACCCATCTGTGCCACAGCCTGCATTGAAATGTCAATCTCGTACAGCAGAAGAAGTAGGATATGATGGTTCTGAGGAGAAGCAAGGTGCATTATCTGCTGTTTGCCATTGATTCCAGGTGGCTGGTGAAAATGCCGCTAAAGCCCCAAGCTAGAGGACATCAATGACCTCAAGAGAAAAGGTTTTGAAAAAGTCCAGCACCAAGCTGCTTATTTCCATACTGAAGCAGTGGGATTTAGTAGACGACAGCATTCAAATAACTTTCCAAAAGGAAGGGACATCGCAGCTTTCATTGTTTTTCACTCTTAGAGATGGGTTATGCTACTGCCATGGCATTAGAGAACTCTCCGAAGCTCGGGGCATTCCCTGATACACCTCTGACTAGCAACTTTTCTTCAACAATTTATCTAAAAGACTAATGTCTATTTCACTGCACAACACAAATCCGTGCCCCTTAATTCCTCTGCCTCATTCATTCAGAGCACATGAAAGAAGAGTACTAGAATGTCAAAATACTGTTGAGCGCACTAAAGACAGAACGATTAAGTTGGTAGGTCATTGGCGATTTCAAGATGGTGGTCTTTTTGATGGGGCTTCAGGGAGGCTTCACCAAGTCCCCTTGCTGTATATGCCTCTGGGATAGCCAATATAAAGCCCTTCTATACGAGGATAGAAAGTGGCCCTTCAAGACTGGCTATGAGATTAGGGCCCATAACAAAGTAAGAACCGCTGGAGTAGCCAATGAAAATACTGAGTCCACCCCTGCATATTGAATTGGGCTTATTTATACAGTTTGCTAAACAGCTGGATCCAGAGGGTGAGGCCTTGACGCATATTCAGAAGCTGTTCCCGAAGTTGTCGGAGGAGAAGGTCAGTGCTGGTCTTATTTCGATCTTTAAATCGTTACAGGATCTTTTAATATTTAAAGTAATATAGTACGACAACAGCAAAATAAAGCATGAGTAATTGATATAAAAAAGAAACTCACAAAAATCACAACAGGCTTATTCACAAACTTATAGAGAAAATCAATGTTAATAATTCGGTTACTTTAATTAACATTAGAAGAAAAAAGAACAGTCAGTAATGTAGAAATGATTAAGGAATAGCTTTCGATAGGTGTTGAGAAGATACTGGGAAGGAGGCTTCAGGCATAAGAACTTTGCGGAAGGGCAGCCTAAGTTCAGATGAAACTGACATGATTACTTTGAATTCGAAGACGCCACAGAAAGGGGGGCATCAAGATGGGATATCAGTAGTTTTCTCCAAGAATTTAATGATAGTGTTAAACTAAGGCAAGGACGCAGGCAGTGTTGGCTACTTCATGTCACAAGCATGGAGGGCTGGCTACTTCCATTTGTCTTATCCTCTCAGCCATACCAGGATTTTGGAGATAGACATTTATCATCTGAAGGAAACATTAGAAACTGGCTGTAGCAGATTCCTGGTTTTCTCAGCTTCTTATCTCGTTAGGACTTGGTTCTCGTCTGCTTTGGATATAGTCCTTCTCATGCCTTATGTCCCATCATATCTCTCCTATATAGTCTCTTCTTGAGGTTTATATACTCATGTATGGGTGGAGCTAATTACAGTGGGCAATATAAGGCGTTTTTTGCCAATTTTGCGTCTCGAATGACCTCCTCAAAAACGCCCACTTCGATTATACCATGGTAGCTTCTAGAACAGATTTCTAATGCAATCTGAACCACGTGTTAAGTCGTAGCAAAAGGGCAGCATGTGTCCACCCAGGATGACATATTTCTTAAAAAAAGGATATCCTTCAGGCTTGGTTTCTCTAAATAATGTGACCCCACTCATTAAGGTCAAAACAGGACAGTCCCCTTGTCGCTGCAGACATTCTTCATCGACGCTCAGTTTACTTTCAAAATGCTGACGACAGTGGAGTGATGACAGCTTTGACCAAACAATAAAGCAGTCGAATCTCGTCTCGCTGCTCACACTATTGGAATAGATATTTTTGTACCTTAATAACATATCACTTTAATACTGGTGTATCTACTCTTGACAGGCATACTTTTGGGCCCTCAGGTGAAGCGACTTTTTTACTCCGACAGGTTTCATGAGAAACTGTCTGATGTTGAGCGGGCCACATGGGTAAGCTTTGTTTATCAAGTCGAAATTTCCCTTGGAAACCGTAAGGCACATAACTAGAGGGAAATCTTTGATGAACTTGTGGACACATGTCGGAGCATGGGCTGCCGGATGTCACTGAAACTTTATATACTACACGTGGACCTTTATGAGTTCAAAGAAAATTACTTAGTAGAACAAATTAAAAGATTTCACCAGGATGTCAGTTCTTTCGAGGAGCGCCATAAGGTTAAATTTCGACCACATTTTGCTATATATTTTTTTTTTCAAATTACTCTAACAGGCTGAATTTTTGTCCCAGAGAGGTCAGGTTGGTCTCATTCTTTTGGAAAATGCCTGAAGTTTCTCATTGAATTATCAAAAATATGTAAAAACATGTAATTACAGTGTTTTGCAAGAACGTACCGGTACGTCCTTTGGGGGTGAAAGGGATAAGACAGTATAATGAAAGTATGATGGGGAACTATAGCTAGAACCTTTTGCACGCAAGTGAACTGAAATACAATAACCAATGTCGTACACAAACTTCTTTTTTATTAAATACAATGCTATTTTTTTTAATCAATCCTATATCGATTCTCCATACAAATACTCTTCATCAACGCTCAGTATCAGTGCTCTGTATCGCTGTCTGTGTATTAACATATAATACATAATTATACCCCACTCGTTTCCTTTTTATTTTCATTTCTAAAGACTGGGCCTGCAGAACTTCCTTATTAATCATTAATTTATCATATTAATTGTGTTAACTTCAATTGATGTTGTGCTTTACAGGAATCTTTTGATTTTAAAGAAGATACTGTGAAAAACCTTCAGATTAAAAAACAGAAGTAGCAAAACATCAACAAATCATTCTAATGAACTCAGAACCGAATTCTAGATATTTCTTTTTTTTTATTCCTGAGTAATAATCTGTGGGACGTAGTTTTATATAGCTGTTTATATTAAATTTTATCTCCGCATTGCACTCACTGATATCTGGCCTGACTTGAGCAAAATATCCAAATACTTGTTATCTATAAAAAAAATACATCTACTGTTTTCAAAATAAAAAAAAATGATTAATTCTTCAACTTTGAAATTTTCCGATTGCAAAGTGTCTTTTTGACATGTTTTTCTTCATGACTAATTTCATCCTTGCAAGTACGCAGAGATAACATATTCACCACCTTCAGTCATGTCTCATCGAAGTCCATTTTTTTCACTTCCATCTATAATCCATGTATTTATTGTAATATATATGTATATAAGGTACTTTGGGCCCTTCACTATTCATTAATCAGAATTTACGTAGATTATTTATTGATTAATAAAGATTGTGCTAACTTATTCCTAAAGCTATGCAATTCAATCATCTGAAGGAGATAGATGAGAAACTTTGATCATATACAATTATGTAGCACAAAATAATTCGTTAACCTGAACATTATAAAGAGAAATATCATGGAGATTTTTTTCCTTATTGCACGCTTACTAATATTAATTTTCTAATTATATGGTATATTAAATATAATACTTTTTGTAATCTAAGAAAGTTTATTGAATGAAATTACGTTTTCTTATCATGAAAAATTTTTTGTATTTGTAAAATCAACTTGTAAAAAGGAATCTAGGTAAAAAGAAATGCGTGTTTATTTTCATCTACGGTGTATAAAGAAAAGGCTTTCAAATAAATCATAATTATACAAATAAAGAAAATTATTGCATTAGAAAAATATCAATATATTATTCCTTATCTTGATAATGAAGGGGTTATCAGTCATTCTTCAATTTCCAGCTTAATTCACATGTATTTAATGCAGTCTTAAAACTTTATGCAATAAATTAGCCCCAGTTTCACGATCCAAGGTATAGTTGTCCTTGGATAATAGAAATTTTTACCTGCTATGGGAACGGCAGTCTGGTTTTGAATCATTAAAGGAATATATAGATGACTTAAAAATGTGACTTATATATTCACTACTTTCATTATCGTTTCCATATCATTAGACTCTTTTCAACCCTATGAAAAGACCCTACATTGTCAATGATTATATATATATATATATATATATATATATATATATATATATATATATATATATATATATATATATATATATATATATATAACGATAAATCTTCAGAAATATGGAGATTGGAATAGAATTTGTGAATTCTATACCTAGAGAAATATAATTACTCCTATAGTGAAATAAAAAAAGCAAATATAATTAGACATCAAAACAGTGAGATGGGAATAAGCAAATATGGAAAACCATCACATACACGAATTATACATGAGTTTATTATAACCTCAAGTTACGAATGGCAATATCAACTGGAAATGGTAAGTATAAAAAATCACTGCTTTGACAGCGCAGAGACATTTCTGTTTTTTCATGTATGTGGTCAAGGACTGGAGGTAAAAGAAAAAAAAATCAATATTTTCTGAATTGTATTTTGATTGAAAAAAGGTCTTTCATATAATTGGGCTTATGATTAGTAACATGCATTTATTTCGCTGACTATACTACTACTACTACTACTACTACTACTACTACTACTATTATTATTATTATTATTATTATTATTATTATTATTACTATTATTATTATTTTTAGCTAAGCTACAGCCCTAAATGGAAAAGCAAGATGCTATAACCCCAAGGGCTCCAACAGGAAAAATAACCTAGTGAAGAATAAATAAATAACCCAACAGAGAGAGGTAATGATCAATTTAAATAAATTATTTTAGAAACAGTAACATTAACATAATCTTTTATATATAACTAAAAAAATTGATAAATAAAAGAGGGAGAGCAATAAGGTATAATAACGTGCTGGATTGTACCCTCAAGCAAGAGATCTCTACCTCAAGACAGTGGAAGACCATGGTGCAGAGGTTATGCCCCTATCCGAGGATAGAGAACAATGATTTGATTTTGGATTGTCCTACTTCCAGAAGAACTGATTACTATAGCAAAAGAGTCGCTACCCTTACTAAAAAGGAATGTAGCCACTGAACAATTACAGTTCAATACTTAACTCCTGGAGTGAAGAAGAATTGTTGGGCAATCTCAATGATGTTAGGTGTTTGAGGACAGGAGAATGCGGAAAAAATAGGCCAGATTATTCAGTGTACATGCGGACAAAGAGACAAAGAAAAAATGAGCGGTAGCCAGAGACAGTCATTTGTGTGGTGGAACAAAGGACTCAATATCTCTCTATCGACAGTATCTCAACGGGTGGTTGGTGCCCTGGCCAATCTACTGCCGAATGCTATTACTGTTAGACTAGTAAATATTCTCATTGCTTGATTATCTTAAATATTTGTTTCACTTACTAGAAAGGTATGCATTTTTTTCTCTTTTATAAAAGCCCAGGAAAACAATAAAATAATATCTCGAAAACTTTGATACGCTCAGGAGTCATAAGCCACAATTAAAGTGAATTGTTTCCCCAATCAATCTGTAAAATTCCCTAGTTTTCATTATTTACGGTATTTTTCAATAGAGCGTTTTCATATTCCAGCTTTCAGTAATACAGATTGATGAAAAAACATTGAGATAGCATAATAATTGTTAATAAAATCTATGGTGATCAAGTAATTTAGATAACATGACTCTGACATAAGTATC
The DNA here is from genome assembly GCF_036898095.1 of Palaemon carinicauda. Lineage (NCBI taxonomy): Eukaryota > Metazoa > Arthropoda > Malacostraca > Decapoda > Palaemonidae > Palaemon > Palaemon carinicauda. The sequence continues at coordinate 76,757,988 of NC_090726.1, read as the reverse complement.
AAATATAAAATGGTAAGTTGGTATGAAGTATATATTTAGCAGATATTCAATCATCTTTTGCCAAAGACTCTCTCTCTCTCTCTCTCTCTCTCTCTCTCTCTCTCTCTCTCTCTCTCTCTCTCTCTCTCTCTCTCTCTCTCTAGTCTGCATATTTAAGTGATTTCATATCCGGTATGTACTTCTTAGTACCCCAGAGAAAAAAAAAAAAGCTCAATAATGAACCGATATTTTACTATGCCCTTTTACTTTAAACTTAACAAAAATTTATCTAGTTGAATATTTCCAAGAACCAAATATGATATTATATAATTTCTGAATGCTAGGTTAATGTTGGGTCGCACTAGAATAATAGAGAATGTTTTCCACACCATATCCTAAAGTTATTTGTATATTGCTCGACAAATTAAAATGGATAAGGATCAATATACCATAGACCTTAAGACACGTGGTTTACTTTATGAAAGGCAACTTAGCTTGAACTGTAAGTGCAAAAGTTTCACTTAAAGGCCATCAATTAGCTTAAATGGATAAAAAAATTAATATCAAAGGGAGAGAAAGGCATATTTTGTATGATTCTATCATACATCTTCAGCACACACCACATTATCTCTCATGCAATCTAGTCAGATTTCTTTCGCTTTATGTATACCGTATTTCTTCCTCGCAAAATTCTTACATAACTAATATACAGCAAACGCTTTATCCACATCCCTTCTATCTTTTTTATATCTTCCTTTTATTCCTGCATTTATCTTTCCAATACTTATTTTATCTCTCAGCCAAACAACTACATTACACTGCCTTTGTATATTAGAAAACGAAAAACGCCATAAGTTTTAGTCTTATTGTTCGCTCCTATGAGGAAGATCATGATTATTCTTTTCACCCTCTAACTGGGAGTCTTTCCATTGATTCAATATACCGTAAACACCCTGGTCCTATTCCTAATTCATTCCTAGCACTAGGTTTCTTTATCTCACTTGTAATGCCATCTAAGTCTGGAACACAAATACCCACTCAACAAACTCATCAAACACCCATCATTATGTACTAAATGAACATTTTGTAGAGCTTTTTTCTAAATTACTCTAAATCTTAGCAAGTGTATTCTATCCCTCACATTCAACAGCAATTCAAAATACTCATTCCTTCGACCATGGCATCATTCACTCCAGAAAGCCTCTCTGTTTTTATTACATAAATTTGGGAAATCAATTTGCTCAAATAAGTATTATCTTCTATTCAGTTCAATCAAAAACAAGTTCTTATTTTCCGAAAAGCACCTTTCTTACATTAACTCTTGTAACAAAGAAGTTTCCTTTATGATTTCTTTCCATACTTTCTTTGTTGAGATACCAATTAATTAAGATTATTTGATCATGTAACTGAAACTCCAAACTTCTCTAGCTTCTTTTCAGAAATCGAGGTTTATTCGTCGCACCACTCATGTTCGTTCCCTCTTAATGTAAAAATCTAAAAATACTCACTGTTGACCATTTGTTGTTATCCTCAAATTTTACAGCCTTTAAACACATTAATCTTATAATCCTTGCTGTACCTAAACCCTTCTTCATTTTAATCACTTTATTTTTCATGGGTTCCTAACATCCTACTTATCAATTTCTCTTCATTACATTGAAATCTGTATGGGATCTATTCTCATCCTGTTAAACCTTTTAAATTATTAGCTTATAACATCAACCAAATATTGATGTAGATATAAATTCCGATCGAGCAAGTCTACTCATCACCATACCAGCTTACTTGTTTTGATATCTTTATATATCAACATTCACTTCCCCACCGAAATAATGAATAACTCTTTGGAGAAGTAATATAAAAGCCATAGTTCCGATCAATTGCTTTCCCAATAATAATATTATGTGCAAATCTTTGAGGAAAGTTTCCAAATTACCTGCTTCATATTTCTACAAATTCCTTCTGTTAATAGGAGCGGAAGGAGAACTAATACAAAGAAAGCTCCCGAACAAGTAACTTCATTCAGAGACAGCAGCAGTATTAATAGCGCAACAAGAGATGGCATATGGATGCCAATTACATTTTTACATTTTATAGTTTTTGTCAATAATCTTGAAAATAGTATAAAGATTAATAACAATAATGGAATGATGATAGAATTTGAATGACCTGGTTACATTCCATGTCTTTTTGACGTGAAGTACGACGACGTTTGCAGTGTTGAAGAAAATATAGATAGTTCATCTTTTTTTATTTGTATGTGTGTTGCTTACTACACGTGCATTACATGGCTGCTCCCATGGAGCATGCAGGGAGATATGCTGCTTTAGGAGGTCAATGGTGATCCAGTCTACTTTACCAGAAATGTTGGGGAAGAAAACCTTCGGAGTGTTACAGATGACAAAGTATGTGCCTGTCTATAGAGGATTCAGCAGTGGCTTACTAGTGTCAGTGCGTAACATGTGTCTTCTAGTGTGTAGGTCTTATGATATGTGGTGCTTTATCGAGGGCTTGTAAGTCTGACTTCAGGATGTAAACTTCGTCAAAAAAAGGCGTCGTAGGAGCTGGAGATCATCGAAGGAAGTGGCGGATGGGTAAAAATTGGCAGGGATAACCACTGGGTCACCGTCTACCATTTAAGCGGCTAAGACGCCCACGGTGCCAATGGGAGTAATTCTCAATCCAAGGATGACCTAGGTAAGTTTTGGAAATTAGTTGGAGTCATTGTAGTGGATAAACAAAGCTGTTTTGAGAGGATGATGGAAATGTAACACCATTCCATTGGATGCAGAGTTGTAAGTAGTATTCTGATGAAAGATGTCGAGAAGATGCACTAATGATTACCACAATTGATAGGTGAAAGTAGCAACCCTGTTGGAAGTAATATGCTTTGTGATACCAAATCTTGCCATCCATAATGAAAAGTAAGGTAGCAGTTCATGAGGTGGATGTTGTAAATAAATACATTAACTTTGTATATTTTATGTCCTTTATTAAGGGTGTTATCAAAGCTTTCTCTTATAAAACTGGATTTTGTGGTGTTTCTTGCTAATTAGTTATTCTAATGAACCAATTTTCTTCCACATGACCAATTGATAAGATTTTTATATCTAACAAGGGTAAACCTTGTATTATTATTTTGAGCATATCTGACACTTTTCTTATATTCAATTCTCTTTTCTGGGGATTTACCTGGTTCACCTAAATAGATATATTCACTGAAATTATATGGGATTCCATATACATACACATCCCATGCTGCTGTCGAGCGAATCCTTTATCAATTTTTTCATATTCTTTTTTTATTTTTTTGTTACTAATAAATGCTACCTTAACACTGCAATATTTTAGCAATTGGGGAATTTCTTTAAAAGAATTACTATTTAACATTACAAGTAGGTTTTGTTTATTTTAGTTTTCCCTGTTATCATCACCGAAAAGGGTCTTTTATACTGTTTTAGTAAATCATCTAATGCAATACAATTTCAGGGTACTTAAATTTTTTACCTATAGACTTAATGCAGCGATTCTTAGCATTTTTCGACCTTAACACCACTATTGGCCAAGCCTTGGCTGTACAGCACCCCTGCCATTGCTTAAAACCTAATAGTTAAACGAAAAAGTTAAGACAAGTGCGATACAACTTGATCATATATTTGGTACTTTCTCCAAAACTAAAACATTCATTATGGCAATATCATTGATAAAAACGATAAGAAAATAAAGGAAAGCACACAGATAATCTCAGCAAAAAAAAATCGTTTTACAATAAGATCTTCCATGAGAAATCCGAGAGAGAGAGAGAGAGAGAGAGAGAGAGAGAGAGAGAGAGAGAGAGAGAGAGAGAGAGAGAGAGAGAGAGAGAGAGAGAGAGAGAGAGATGCTGTTTAAGTAAAAATGAATGTCGAATGTAAGAGCCTTTTTGGTCCATCTAATTTTCTTTTCTATTACTTGGAGTGTTGGCATCGGCAACTTTACACGGAATTCTGTGTAATTATTTCAATAAAAATATAATTGATAGAGCCTAATTAGGATTTAAAAGGGAATCGTCAATAGTAGATACAAATATATCAACTAGATCGGAGTCCCAGGAGAGTATTTCCGAGGTAAAACAACAAAAAAGTTCCTACACTAGACTGTCTAAACTGCAAACAGATTTTACAATTCACCAAAGATATACTAATAATAGAAGGAAGCTATCTATGGGATGACTGCGCTTAAATTAGTGATGTAGGAACTATTCCTATGTGGATAACAACATTTCTGATAATAAAGTATTTTTTTCCCACGTCATGTGAAAAAAAAAGACATGCAAATAACAGAAGTCATTTTTGGCTTGGAGATAATGCTACAAAAGACTATGCATGGTATCCGTATTCCTAAGCCTTGATCTATAATTTCGTCAATATATCAGCAATTCTCGAAAACTATGACTATTCCTGTTCCAATGACGATTATATCAAGTATTGAATTCCAATAGGGACTAGCTTCTGTTACTATTTAGCGATGGTATCCAGAAGATATTTCACCCAACCTATTACCATTTGCAGGATCAATGCATCATCCTCTGATCACATAGAAGTACACAGGATATTCTTAACATAATTTCTTCTAAATAAAGGGGGTAAAATTAGTCTGGATGATAAGGATGTAAATTTGTAGAATATCATTTTTTGTATTGCTGATGACAGTATCAAAATAAAAAATATAACATTCATAAATAAGAGCCTTTAGATTTAGCAAGTGTAGGTAGAATCTCTCTCTCTCTCTCTCTCTCTCTCTCTCTCTCTCTCTCTCTCTCTCTCTCTCTCTCTCTCTCTCTCTCTCTCTCTCTCTCTCTATTGAAAAAATAGATATATTAAATATAAGTGAAACATGGTATTCCCAAGAGACTGGCAGTGATGACCAGATAAAGGGTTTCCAAACTTATAGATCAGACAGAAAAAATAGGAATCAAGGGGGAACCGCAATATATGGAAGAGACATAAATCAAGGAAAAGTATGTGAAAAATACAGCAACACAGAATGTGAATTGATTGCGGTAGAATTTCAATTTGAAAAACTAATGAATATTGTAGTTTACAGACCCCCAAACACTAAGGAGTTTGACATAATAATAGAAAAAATAGATGATATATGTAGAAACCATAAAGACTGGAATATACTCCTATCCGGAGATTTTAACTTTCCTTTCGTGGATTGGAAAGAACGGATAGAAGAAAGTGGTTGTATGTATACATATAAAAAAGATAGTAATAGTAGCGCAGAAGATAAGAGGCAATTTGAAAAGCTTCAAGATATGCTATTAGAACATAATATGCAACAAATAAACCACATTCCAACAAGAAAGGAAAATGTCCTAGATCTAGTATTTGTGAATGAGGTGAATTATGTTAAAGAAATAATAGTGTATAACACGGGAATTTCAGACCACAATGTCATAGAATTGATAGTTCATTCCAAAGCAAGTGATCACAGAATTAATAAAAGCACAAAACTTTGGGAAGGATATGGAAAATATAACTTTTACAGTAAGAATATAAAATGGTCAGAAATAAATGAAGAACTGAATAAAGAATGGAAAAATGTATTTATAAGTGATAATATACAGGTAAATACGGATATACTGTACAAAATACTGGAGAAAATTGTTGAAAAATATGTACCGAAAAAAAAAAAACAATAAACAAAAGACGTGCATACCAAGAGACAGGAAGATCTTATTTCAGAAAATTAAAAAGTGGAAGAAAAATCTTGCAAAAGAAAAAAATGTGTGGAAAATGAGGGAAATAAGATGTAAGATAGAAAATGCAGAACAAAAGATTATACAGTCGAAAGAAAATGAAAAAAGGGACTTAGAAGAAAGGACACTTCAAAATATAAAAAGAAACCCCAAAGTACTTTACTCCTATGCAAAAAAGATGAATAAAAGGAGAATAGAAATAGGCCCTCTAAGAATTGAAGGACGGCTAACGAATGAAAAAAAGGAAATATGCAACATATTAGCAGAAAAATATAAGAGTGAGTTCACGCCAAGAATTGCGAATGAGAATAATGAAACAGAAATGAGAGAAGAAAATGTTGAATATCTAACGGATATAGATATTAATGAAGCAGATATTGTCACGGCTATAAACGAAATTAAAAATGGATCGGCAGCCGGACCAGATGGAGTTCCAGCGATTTTGTTAAAAAAAAACTGCAAACACTATCGCGAAGCCACTTGCAATACTGCTAAGACAGAGTATAGATATGAGCGAGATATATGTTAAACATAAATTAGCTTATATAACCCCTATCTTCAAAAGTGGATCAAGACTAGAGGCAAGCAATTATAGACCTGTTAGTCTAACATCACATATTATGAAAGTGTATGAGAGGGTAATAAAAAAGAAAATAATGAACCATTTGGTCAAAACTAATTTGTTTAATATGGGTCAACACGGTTTCGTACCTGGAAAAAGTACACAGACCCAACTGATAGCTCACTATGAAAACATATACAATAATATGATAAATGAAAAAGACACAGATGTGATCTATCTAGATTTTGCAAAAGCCTTTGACAAGGTAGACCATAACATATTGGAGAAAAAAATGAGAAAGCATAATATTGTGGGAAAGATAGGAAAATGGGTAAAAGAATTCCTGCAAAACAGAAAACAGATAGTGGTTGCAAATGACGAGAAATCAGATGAAGCCCAGGTAATATCTGGTGTGCCCCAAGGTACGGTATTAGCTGCACTGCTATTTGTTATTATGATCTCAGACATAGACTGTGATGTTGAAAACTCCGTAGTGAGAAGTTTCGCCGATGACACAAGAATAAGTAGAGAAATTACTTGTGATGAAGATAGGAACTCACTACAAAGAGATCTAAACAAAATATATGAATGGGCGGAGATAAATAGGATGGTATTTAACTCCGATAAATTCGAATCAATAAATTATGGAAACAGAGAAGGAATGATGTATGCATACAAGGGACCTAATAATGAGACAATCACAAACAAGGAAGCAATTAAAGACCTTGGTGTAATTTTAAATAGGAATATGTTATGCAACGACCAAATAGCAACACTGTTGGCTAAATGTAAAGCAAAAATGGGAATGTTATTCAGACACTTTAAAACAAGAAAAGCTGAACACATGATTATGCTTTACAAAACTTATGTGCGTAGTACACTCGAGTACTGCAATGTGATATGGTACCCACACTACCAAAAGGATATTGCGCAAATAGAGAGTGTACAAAGGTCCTATACTGCTAGAATAGAAGAAGTTAAGGACCTTGATTACTGGGAAAGACTGCAATTTTTAAAACTATACAGTCTAGAAAGGAGAAGAGAACGCTACATGATAATACAAGCATGGAAGCAAATAGAAGGAATTGCTGAAAACATCATGGAGCTTAAAGTATCAGAAAGAGCAAGCCGAGGTAGATTAATAGTGCCAAAAAGCATTCCAGGTAAACTGAGAAAGGCGCACAGGACATTAATCCACTACGCACCAGCATCGATAATGCAGCGACTATTTAATGTGCTGCCAGCTCATCTAAGAAACATATCAGGAGTGAGCGTAGATGCGTTTAAAAATCAGCTCGATAAATACCTAAGATGCATCCCAGACCATCCAAGACTGGAAGATGCAAAATACACCGGAAGATGTATTAGCAACTCTTTGGTGGATATACGAGGTGCCTCACACTGAGGGACCTGGGGGAACCCAAACAAAAAATAAGGCAATAAGGTAAGGCTCTCTCCCGGATTTCTCATGCTAGATCTTATTGTAAAAGGAAATGAAATACGTGAATTTAGTATGTGACTTGGTGATGCGCTGCTTCACTTACGACTACCAGGACAAAGGTGAACTTTGAATTAGTTTTTTTTTTCTTTCTTTCTTTTTTTTCAAAATATTTTTTACCATTTAATCTGTTTCCTTCCACGAATGGTTCCATATAGGTGGCTGTTCTTTTGACTATTAACATGATATCTATTTCAATATTCTGAAATTAGAATTGATAATATTACCAAAGCGCATACTCATTGGTTTTCATTTACCTTTACATACTGTACGCTGTCCAAATAATGTAGACAGTACTCTCTAGTTGCTAATCCTTATATACCTACGGCCATTATATTTTTTGTTTTTGTTTTTTGTTTTATTGTGATCTGTCCTGTGAATGATATTTTGATGTTGTAAAATAACATAATGTTTACGGTTACAGAACTATAGAATTTATGAAGTATAAAGATAGATTTTCCAAAGTACAGTCGCTATATTTATTTTCCTTTTATACCGACGTTTTTCTCATGCACTTTTGGGAAAAATAAACCGGGAATATGGCTAGAAATTAGTTTATTTTTTTCAGAATTGGGATGATAGCTTTCAAGATATATCTTTAAAAGATTCCATTAATGTTACAAGAGTCAATTTATGTTACTGAGGATGATTAAATAAGTCACCCAACGACTTTGCTTTGATATTTTTTCTGCCACAAGAAAATAAGTATAATTAGGAGTTAGTAGGTAGTAGCCAGCCGTTGAGATACTACCACTAGAAATTTATGGGGTCCTTTGACTGGCCAGACAGTACTGCATTGGATCCTTCTCTCTGGTTACGGCTCACTATCCCTTTGGCTACTCATACACCGGATTGTCTGCCCTACTCTTTACAGACTCGCCTCTGCCCTCATACACCTGACAACCCCGAGATTACCAAACAATTCCTCTTCACCCAAGGGGTTCACTACTGCACTGTAATTGTTCAGTAGCCAATCTCCTCTCGATAAGGGAAGAAGAGACTCTTTAGCTATGGTAACCAGCATTTCTAGAAGAAGGACACGCCAATATCGAACCATTGTTCTCTGGGCTTAGTT
>NC_090726.1:76739131-76741631 GCF_036898095.1 Palaemon carinicauda | reverse complement strand
GAGAGAGAGAGATTGTTTTACGTACGAATGTAAATTTTAAACAAAAAAAAATATGATAGGTTACAACATGTAGACTTTTAAAACCTTCCCTTTAACTTAATGCATACAGTACGTACATTACTAAACTATAAAACAGGTTAAAGTAAAAAATAAAGATTGTTACTGTACTCACCACGAAAGAAGTTCAAGAAAAACTTGAATGACGATGGCGATGAATTTGCTGCACAGTAGAAATGATGATGATGAAGCTGATGATGTGTTCTACTGTGCAGTCAATGATAGTATTTTACGTCTCTTCAGACGGAGGTGTCTTTTCTGGGACACCTCTTCAACTTCTTCCTGGGAAACTTCTTCAATTTCTTCCGAAGGCGTACTAGCAGGAGGAACTGGCTCTTTTTTGCGAGGCTGGAAGAACATTGTGATCGGAAGTTGTTGCCTCGCTGCTTCTTTTTTCGATCCAAGAGCATCCTGTAGGGAGTCATGATGTCATCGACCTTATTTGAGAATTGCATCGAGCGAACCAAATCCTTGTCCCACTCTTGTAACATTTCTTTCGCCTCCTTCATATGGTTGCAGAACTTGGCAAGCCGTTCTAATGTTAAGCCCGTTTCTTCGACATTTTCTTGGGTCTCTTCCTGGGTACCCTCACTCTCTTCCTCACTTGCCGATTTCGTCAGGTCTTCGAGGTCTGCGTCAGTTAGGGGGCTGGAATGGCAGTCCAACAACTCGTCGACGTCTTCAGTCGTCATGTCGCCAAACCCGTCACCTCCAATTATGGCAGCCAACTGCACAGATTTCCGTATTGCAGAGTGTTGGATTTCCGACGGAGTAAATCCTTGTCGTCGTAAACAATATCGGGCCACAGCTTCTTCCAGCTCGCATTCACGGTTGCAGGTTTCATCTCTTGAAGTGCCTTTTGAATATTCTGCAGGCACGTGGCTATGGTGTACTGCCGCCAGTACGCTTCAAGTTGAAATCTTCATCCTCGTCATCTTGGGCAGCATCCACACACGCAACGAGGTCCGCCAAGGTATTCTTCGTGTAGAGGGCCTTGAACGCCCTGATAACCCCAGGTCCATCGGTTGAATTAATGACGTGGTGTTGGGTGGCAGGAACTCAACCTGAACGCCCTCACGCGACAGGTCAGTTGCGTGGTCCACCAGCGTTATCCATAAGGAGAAGGATCTTGAATGGCAAGCCCTTCTCTAAGAGATATTCCATGGACTTGCGGGATGAAACACTGGTGGAACCAGTTGGAGGTCAGCATCTTCGTAATCCATGCTTTTTGATTATGCATCCAGTACACGGGAAGGAGATTCTTATTTTTATTTTTCAAAGCGCGAGGATTTTTCGACTTATAAATAAGCCCCGGCTTTAACAAAAATCCAGCAGCATTGCCCACACATCACGAGGGTAACGCGATCCTTGAATGCCTTAAAGCCAGAGGCTTTGGCTTCCTCTTTGAACAGGAAAGTTCGCGACGGCATTCTCTTCCAAAACAAGCCGGTTTCATCCATATTAAACACTTGTTCCGGCTTGTATCCACCTTCAGCGATAATGTTCTTGAAAGTCTGGTTCACGTAAGTTTCAGCAGCGGCAGTGTCAGCGGAAGCAGACTCCCCATGCAGGGAAACGCTTTTCAGGCGGAAGCGTTTCTGAAACTTCGCGAACCATCCTTTGCTTGCGGAAAAAACGTTTCTGAGGCTGGGAATCAGTGGATGTCCCTGGTTGAGGATCATCTGCATCATCATCATCTTCAGCATGGTTGCCGTCGTCGTCTTTAGGTTCCTTTGCAGCAAAATTCTCATATAAGCTCAAAGCCTTTGTTTGGATGGTGTTCGTATCCAACGCTATATTCTTCTTCCGGCAGTCGGCAATCCACACAGCTAAAGCACCTTTCATGCGTACGATCGTTTTATTACGCGTTGTAACGACTCGCTTCGCTGATCTGCTAAAGGTGATTGCAGCAGTCTTTCTAATGTTCGCCTCGTCCTTTTTTTATATAGCGAACGGTGGATTCGTTGATGCCAAAATGGCGGCCGGCGGCCACGTAACTTCTACCTATCTTTTAACATGTCGAGAAGCGTAACCTTCTCAGCTATCGTCATCATCCTTCGGTGGCGTTTAGGGCTCACTACCAGCCTTACTAGAAGCAGAACGCTTGGGAGGCATTGTACAGTAGGATTTAACAGAAAGTTCAACAAAAAGTTCAACTTAAAACAGTCGCACACAGCACAAGATTAAACTTCACAAACTTAAGAACGTCTACTCAGCAATACGCGGGAAAGAGAAAGTGAACGATCCAGCCCCGGCGAGAACTTTGATGCTGCGGGTAGAAGATGCGGGCAAAACATCGCAATCACAGGCTAGATAACAAAACTTGAGTTTTGATTCGTCATCTATCAGCGCTTTGAACCAATCACAACCCGTCTTACAGTACTATGGTGCGTTGGTTACTCATAGAAGATGCCCCGCGCATAATGAACGTACGGTAGATTAA
>NC_090726.1:76724131-76734131 GCF_036898095.1 Palaemon carinicauda | reverse complement strand
ATTCTTCGCAAAATAAGGTGTCGAGAATTTTAAAGTCGTATATTTGTGTTTGATTATTATTATTATCATTATTATTATTATTATTATTATTATTATTATTATTATTATTATTATTATTATTATTATTATTATTATTATTATTATTTGAATAAAAACAATGGCAGTCTATGTAACATTGAATAATATTTTCTGTATAACTGCGTTCTGCCAGTAATTGAGAAAACGTCATTCTCCATGGATAGGAAGTCAAACCTAGGAAGTCTAAGTTGAGTATTCAAATAAAAGAACAACAGTTATCAGCTATGTGTTCTGGGAGGACCATATCTCTTCCTCATCTATGGTGAAATTGGGAAACGATCCTGGCAACGTCCTTTAAATGGAAATGCGGGCTCGTGAGTAGGGCGGCCGGGCTTACATTGGCTGCCTCCAGGTATGTGGGTGGAGCAAGTAATGACGTAAGTGAGGCAGTGAATTCTCATTGGCTGAGACGCTCTCTGGGAGGAAATGGTTCTCAGTCAAGCAGTCTGTGCACTCATCTAAAGGTGGTGTGCCACCATCTAGTACTGCCGCGACTAGGCTCTGATAGTCTGATTAGCGGAAGCACTCACTTTGCTAGGATCAGTGCTAGGCGAGCTGCTTGGCCACTGACCAAAGTGGTCTATGTTCGGGATGTCTTGTTTGGTTTTTATTCTTATGATATGATTTATGCGGTACCAGGGGAGAAAGAACATCTCTTGGGTTGTGTTGAGATATAGTTTTCATTGCTATATGATGACAGCATCGAGAATCATAATTTATTTCCTGTCGGGATAGCAACCGATGATCTTAGTACTCTTGACGATCTCTAGACTTTTGATGTGGTTATGCACTTTAATGGAATGAGCTTTAGTAGCACTTTGCTGGACATGGCAGGACCAGGAGAGTCTCTTAGACAGTCGCATAGTGGTCATTCGTATATAGCGTCCAGGGCATCCTGAAACTGAGCAGAGTTAGGAGTAAACCACATAGGCCGTCTGGCTGTAGACTAGGAAGTTGATCTTGGTGTTCATAGCTGCAGGGGAGACGTGGTTGCTGACGATATCCCTCACTGCTTTTTCGTCCTTTTTGTACTCTCCATGCATGTATCCTTCGTATTATAAATTGATGGTGATGGTATTGTCCAATTCTAGCATATCGTCAGTGTTTAGTTGCTTATTAGAATAACCATTATTGATAAGGACCTGATTGATGTGATGAAGTTCTTCATGCTTGTCGGCCCAGGAAGAGCAATGGTTAAGGGACCTTAGGAAGTAGTCCTTGATTGTAGATGCCTTATACATGGAAGGGTATCCACTTCCCCCGTTTAGGCATAATCCAAGGTTGGTGAGCTTGGTGTAGACAAATGTGCTGTAAACTGAAAAACTCGGGGGGATGAGGACATCTAAAAAGGGAAGTCGACCATCTTAGCTCTGCTCCACTGGGAAGCTGACGGATCTACGCTCTTCAAACATCCTGCAGAGAGTCTTATCTTCTTAGGTGGAAGGAGCCATGATCAAGGTGTCGTCGCTTTACCTCACATACACTTCAGATCGATGTATGTGTGAAAGGATCTTTCTTCGACAACTCCCATGTAGAAATTGACGAAGAGCAGACCAGGGGGGGGGGGAGTCTATCACCACAGTATCCTTCAGAGCGAGAGAGAGAGAGAGAGAGAGAGAGAGAGAGAGAGAGAGAGAGAGAGAGAGAGAGAGAGCAATCACATTACAATGTATGAGCGTGTATGAAATACACGCGCATTATATATTCTTTCCAATATATGTATCAGAAATTTTATTTTGATTTTTAGAAAAACGCTAACGGGAAACTACAAACTGATGATAGAAAACATGAATTGAGAAAGCAGAGAAATGTAGTACTAAAAAACAATATGAGTAAAACTAAGATAATGTTCAATGAGAATACAGAGAGACAAAAAATAAAAGGTATGAATGAACCTTTAGAGATTATTAATGAATATAGGCCTACTTGCTTAGGACAGGTAGCGATTGTTTTCCCCAGGAAAGGAAACCGAAATCAAAAGAAGGATAAGCATAGGATCGGGAGCAATTGGTAAACAAAATGAGATTATGAAACGTTAAGTACCTTTTAAGAATTTAGATCAGGAAAATGTAGGCATTAATATTAATCTTGAATACCTTGATAACTTAAGATTTGCAGATGACATGGTTTTGTTTAGGGAATCGTGGTAGGAGTCATAAACAAATAATACAAGATTTGAGTAAAACAAAAACAAAAATGTATGACTGAAAATGGATATGAGTAAAAGTAAGATTAACTTTAATGAGAATGCAGGGAGACAATAAAAAAGATATATTGACCAATATATTGATGAATATATACGTACTTGGGAGAGATATTAAGTGTTTCCATAGACACGGTACCAAAATTAAAAGAAAGATAAGCTTCGAAAGCATTTGGTAAACGAAACGAGATTATGAAATGTAAAATACCATTTTCTCTAAAAAGGTAAGTATTTTATCAGATGGTCTTACCAGTATTAACTTGAGCATCCGGAACTTTGAACATTATTAAAACCTTAGAATATGAGATAGTAGCGCTTCAAGATCTGTGGAAAGAATAATAATAGGAAAAGAGCAACATGGATACGAGAGCAAACTTTTATATTCTTATAAAATATATTGAAGCAGAAAAGATATTAAAAATAATATCGACCTTAGAGTAAAAACAGACCATATGGAAAATTATCGTCGTTAACATATATGGTTTATTGAAGATATTTTGGAATGGCTTAATAATTTTTAATAATTATTCTTCGCAAAATAAGGTGTCGAGAATTTTAGTCGTATATTTGTGTTTGATTATTATTATTATCATTATTATTATTATTATTATTATTATTATTATTATTATTATTATTATTATTATTATTATTATTATTATTATTATTATTTGAATAAAAACAATGGCAGTCTATGTAACATTGAATAATATTTTCTGTATAACTGCGTTCTGCCAGTAATTGAGAAAACGTCATTCTCCATGGATAGGAAGTCAAACCTAGGAAGTCTAAGTTGAGTATTCAAATAAAAGAACAACAGTTATCAGCTATGTGTTCTGGGAGGACCATATCTCTTCCTCATCTATGGTGAAATTGGGAAATGATCCTGGCAACGTCCTTTAAATGGAAATGCGGGCTCGTGAGTAGGGCGGCCGGGCTTACATTGGCTGCCTCCAGGTATGTGGGTGGAGCAAGTAATGACGTAAGTGAGGCAGTGAATTCTCATTGGCTGAGACGCTCCCTGGGAGGAAATGGTTCTCAGTCAATCAGTCTGTGCACTCATCTAAAGGTGGTGTGCCACCATCTAGTACTGCCGCGACTAGGCTCTGATAGTCTGATTAGCGGAAGCACTCACTTTGCTAGGATCAGTGCTAGGCGAGCTGCTTGGCCACTGACCAGAGTGGTCTATGTTCGGGATGTCTTGTTTGGTTTTTATTCTTATGATATGATTTATGCGGTACCAGGGGAGAAAGAACATCTCTTGGGTTGTGTTGAGATATAGTTTTCATTGCTATATGATGACAGCATCGAGAATCATAATTTATTTCCTGTCGGGATAGCAACCGATGATCTTAGTACTCTTGACGATCTCTAGACTTTTGATGTGGTTATGCACTTTAATGGAATGAGCTTTAGTAGCACTTTGCTGGACCTGGCAGGACCAGGAGAGTCTCTTAGACAGTCGCATAGTGGTCATTCGTATATAGCGTCCAGGGCATCCTGAAACTGAGCAGAGTTAGGAGTAAACCACATAGGCCGTCTGGCTGTAGACTAGGAAGTTGATCTTGGTGTTCATAGCTGCAGGGGAGACGTGGTTGCTGACGATATCCCTCACTGCTTTTTCGTCCTTTTTTTACTCTCCATGCATGTATCCTTCGTATTATAAATTGATGGTGATGGTATTGTCCAATGCTAGCATATCGTCAGTGTTTAGTTGCTTATTAGAATAACCATTATTGATAAGGACCTGATTGATGTGATGAAGTTCTTCATGCTTGTCGGCCCAGGAAGAGCAATGGTTAAGGGACCTTAGGAAGTAGTCCTTGATTGTAGATGCCTTATACATGGAAGGGTATCCACTTCCCCCGTTTAGGCATAATCCAAGGTTGGTGAGCTTGGTGTAGACAAATGTGCTGTAAACTGAAAAACTCGGGGGGATGAGGACATCTAAAAAGGGCAGTCGACCATCTTAGCTCTGCTCCACTGGGAAGCTGACGGATCTACGCTCTTCAAACATCCTGCAGAGAGTCTTATCTTCTTAGGTGGAAGGACCCATGATCAAGGTGTCGTCGCTTTACCTCACATACACTTCAGATCGATGTATGCGTGAAAGGATCTTTCTTCGACAACTCCCATGTAGAAATTGACGAAGAGCAGACCAGGGGGGGGGGAGTCTATCACCACACTATCCTTCAGAGCGAGAGAGAGAGAGAGAGAGAGAGAGAGAGAGAGAGAGAGAGAGAGAGAGAGAGAGAGAGAGAGCAATCACATTACAATGTATGAGCGTGTATGAAATACACGCGCATTATATATTCTTTCCAATATATGTATCAGAAATTTTATTTTGATTTTTAGAAAAACGCTAACGGGAAACTACAAACTGATGATAGAAAACATGAATTGAGAAAGCAGAGAAATGTAGTACTAAAAAACAATATGAGTAAAACTAAGATAATGTTCAATGAGAATACAGAGAGACAAAAAATAAAAGGTATGAATGAACCTTTAGAGATTATTAATGAATATAGGCCTACTTGCTTAGGACAGGTAGCGATTGTTTTCCCCAGGAAAGGAAACCGAAATCAAAAGAAGGATAAGCATAGGATCGGGAGCAATTGGTAAACAAAATGAGATTATGAAACGTTAAGTACCTTTTAAGAATTTAGATCAGGAAAATGTAGGCATTAATATTAATCTTGAATACCTTGATAACTTAAGATTTGCAGATGACATGGTTTTGTTTAGGGAATCGTGGTAGGAGTCATAAACAAATAATACAAGATTTGAGTAAAACAAAAACAAAAATGTATGACTGAAAATGGATATGAGTAAAAGTAAGATTAACTTTAATGAGAATGCAGGGAGACAATAAAAAAGATATATTGACCAATATATTGATGAATATATACGTACTTGGGAGAGTTATTAAGTGTTTCCATAGACACGGTACCAAAATTAAAAGAAAGATAAGCTTCGAAAGCATTTGGTAAACGAAACGAGATTATGAAATGTAAAATACCATTTTCTCTAAAAAGGTAAGTATTTTATCAGATGGTCTTACCAGTATTAACTTGAGCATCCGGAACTTTGAACATTATTAAAACCTTAGAATATGAGCTAGTAGCGCTTCAAGATCTGTGGAAAGAATAATAATAGGAAAAGAGCAACATGGATACGAGAGCAAACTTTTATATTCTTATAAAATATATTGAAGCAGAAAAGATATTAAAAAGAAATATCGACCTTAGAGTAAAAACAGACCATATGGAAAATTATCGTCGTTAACATATATGGTTTATTGAAGATATTTTGGAATGGCTTAATAATTTGTAATAATTATTCTTCGCAAAATAAGGTGTCGAGAATTTTAAAGTCGTATATTTGTGTTTGATTATTATTATTATTATTATTATTATTATTATTATTATTATTATTATTATTTGAATAAAAACAATGGCAGTCTATGTAGCATTGAATAATATTTTCTGTATAACTGCGTTCTGCCAGTAATTGAGAAAACGTCATTCTCCATGGATAGGAAGTCAAACCTAGGAAGTCTAAGTTGAGTATTCAAATAAAAGAACAACAGTTATCAGCTATGTGTTCTGGGAGGACCATATCTCTTCCTCATCTATGGTGAAATTGGGAAACGATCCTGGCAACGTCCTTTAAATGGAAATGCGGGCTCGTGAGTAGGGCGGCCGGGCTTACATTGGCTGCCTCCAGGTATGTGGGTGGAGCAAGTAATGACGTAAGTGAGGCAGTGAATTCTCATTGGCTGAGACGCTCTCTGGGAGGAAATGGTTCTCAGTCAATCAGTCTGTGCACTCATCTAAAGGTGGTGTGCCACCATCTAGTACTGCCGCGACTAGGCTCTGATAGTCTGATTAGCGGAAGCACTCACTTTGCTAGGATCAGTGCTAGGCGAGCTGCTTGGCCACTGACCAGAGTGGTCTATGTTCGGGATGTCTTGTTTGATTTTTATTCTTGTGATATGATTTATGCGGTACCAGGGGAGAAAGAACATCTCTTGGGTTGTGTTGAGATATAGTTTTCATTGCTATATGATGACAGCATCGAGAATCATAATTTATTTCCTGTCGGGATAGCAACCGATGATCTTAGTACTCTTGACGATCTCTAGACTTTTGATGTGGTTATGCACTTGAATGGAATGAGCTTTGGTAGCACTTTGCTGGACATGGCAGGACCAGGAGAGTCTCTTAGACAGTCGCATAGTGGTCATTCGTATATAGCGTCCAGGGCATCCTGAAACTGAGCAGAGTTAGGAGTAAACCACATAGGCCGTCTGGCTGTAGACTAGGAAGTTGATCTTGGTGTTCATAGCTGCAGGGGAGACGTGGTTGCTGACGATATCCCTCACTGCTTTTTCGTCCTTTTTGTACTCTCCATGCATGTATCCTTCGTAATATAAATTGATGGTGATGGTATTGTCCAATGCTAGCATATCGTCAGTGTTTAGTTGCTTATTAGAATAACCATTATTGATAAGGACCTGATTGATGTGATGAAGTTCTTCATGCTTGTCGGCCCAGGAAGAGCAATGGTTAAGGGACCTTAGGAAGTAGTCCTTGATTGTAGATGCCTTATACATGGAAGGGTATCCACTTCCCCCGTTTAGGCATAATCCAAGGTTGGTGAGCTTGGTGTAGACAAATGTGCTGTAAACTGAAAAACTTGGGGGGATGAGGACATCTAAAAAGGGCAGTCGACCATCTTAGCTCTGCTCCACTGGGAAGCTGACGGATCTACGCTCTTCAAACATCCTGCAGAGAGTCTTATCTTCTTAGGTGGAAGGAACCATGATCAAGGTGTCGTCGCTTTACCTCACATACACTTCAGATCGATGTATGCGTGAAAGGATCTTTCTTCGACAACTCCCATGTAGAAATTGACGAAGAGCAGACCAGGGGGGGGGGGAGTCTATCACCACACTATCCTTCAGAGCGAGAGAGAGAGAGAGAGAGAGAGAGAGAGCAATCACATTACAATGTATGAGCGTGTATGAAATACACGCGCATTACATATTCTTTCCAATATATGTATCAGAAATTTTATTTTGATTTTTAGAAAAACGCTAACGGGAAACTACAAACTGATGATAGAAAACATGAATTGAGAAAGCAGAGAAATGTAGTACTAAAAAACAATATGAGTAAAACTAAGATAATGTTCAATGAGAATACAGAGAGACAAAAAATAAAAGGTATGAATGAACCTTTAGAGATTATTAATGAATATAGGCCTACTTGCTTAGGACAGGTAGCGATTGTTTTCCCCAGGAAAGGAAACCGAAATCAAAAGAAGGATAAGCATAGGATCGGGAGCAATTGGTAAACAAAATGAGATTATGAAACGTTAAGTACCTTTTAAGAATTTAGATCAGGAAAATGTAGGCATTAATATTAATCTTGAATACCTTGATAACTTAAGATTTGCAGATGACATGGTTTTGTTTAGGGAATCGTGGTAGGAATCATAAACAAATAATACAAGATTTGAGTAAAACAAAAACAAAAATGTATGACTGAAAATGGATATGAGTAAAAGTAAGATTAACTTTAATGAGAATGCAGGGAGACAATAAAAAAGATATATTGACCAATATATTGATGAATATATACGTACTTGGGAGAGATATTAAGTGTTTCCATAGACACGGTACCAAAATTAAAAGAAAGATAAGCTTCGAAAGCATTTGGTAAACGAAACGAGATTATGAATTGTAAAATACCATTTTCTCTAAAAAGGTAAGTATTTTATCAGATGGTCTTACCAGTATTAACTTGAGCATCCGGAACTTTGAACATTATTAAAACCTTAGAATATGAGCTAGTAGCGCTTCAAAGATCTGTGGAAAGAATAATAATAGGAAAAGAGCAACATGGATACGAGAGCAAACTTTTATATTCTTATAAAATATATTGAAGCAGAAAAGATATTAAAAAGAAATATCGACCTTAGAGTAAAAACAGACCATATGGAAAATTATCGTCGTTAACATATATGGTTTATTGAAGATATTTTGGAATGGCTTAATAATTTGTAATAATTATTCTTCGCAAAATAAGGTGTCGAGAATTTTAAAGTCGTATATTTGTGTTTGATTATTATTATTATTATTATTATTATTATTATTATTATTATTATTATTATTATTATTTGAATAAAAACAATGGCAGTCTATGTAGCATTGAATAATATTTTCTGTATAACTGCGTTCTGCCAGTAATTGAGAAAACGTCATTCTCCATGGATAGGAAGTCAAACCTAGGAAGTCTAAGTTGAGTATTCAAATAAAAGAACAACAGTTATCAGCTATGTGTTCTGGGAGGACCATATCTCTTCCTCATCTATGGTGAAATTGGGAAACGATCCTGGCAACGTCCTTTAAATGGAAATGCGGGCTCGTGAGTAGGGCGGCCGGGCTTACATTGGCTGCCTCCAGGTATGTGGGTGGAGCAAGTAATGACGTAAGTGAGGCAGTGAATTCTCATTGGCTGAGACGCTCTCTGGGAGGAAATGGTTCTCAGTCAATCAGTCTGTGCACTCATCTAAAGGTGGTGTGCCACCATCTAGTACTGCCGCGACTAGGCTCTGATAGTCTGATTAGCGGAAGCACTCACTTTGCTAGGATCAGTGCTAGGCGAGCTGCTTGGCCACTGACCAGAGTGGTCTATGTTCGGGATGTCTTGTTTGATTTTTATTCTTGTGATATGATTTATGCGGTACCAGGGGAGAAAGAACATCTCTTGGGTTGTGTTGAGATATAGTTTTCATTGCTATATGATGACAGCATCGAGAATCATAATTTATTTCCTGTCGGGATAGCAACCGATGATCTTAGTCCTCTTGACGATCTCTAGACTTTTGATGTGGTTATGCACTTGAATGGAATGAGCTTTGGTAGCACTTTGCTGGACATGGCAGGACCAGGAGAGTCTCTTAGACAGTCGCATAGTGGTCATTCGTATATAGCGTCCAGGGCATCCTGAAACTGAGCAGAGTTAGGAGTAAACCACATAGGCCGTCTGGCTGTAGACTAGGAAGTTGATCTTGGTGTTCATAGCTGCAGGGGAGACGTGGTTGCTGACGATATCCCTCACTGCTTTTTCGTCCTTTTTGTACTCTCCATGCATGTATCCTTCGTATTATAAATTGATGGTGATGGTATTGGTAAACAAAATGAGATTATGAAACGTTAATTGCCACTTTCTCTTAAAAGCAAATTATTCAATGATATGGTCATACCGGTTTTAATTTATGCATCCCAAACTTAGGGCCTCACTAAAGCCTCAGAACATAAGCTAGTTACATCTGAAAAAGCTATGGAAAGAATAATGATGGAGATAAGAGACAGAAAAGGGACAACATATATATTAGAGCAAACTAAAGTAGAGGATATTCTAACAACAAATAAGAAAAAGAAATGGACATGGGCAGGGCTTAATATGAGAATGACTTTAAGAATATTAAGAACGGGTCTCTTGATATTGGAAAAGAAGCATGGGAATAGAGAGAAGACGATGAATTAACGAACTGAGAAAGTGTGCTTGCGGGGACTTGGACAGAAACGTCATAAAAAAAAACTATTGAAAGGACCTATATGAGGCATTATTTCTGCAGTGTGTGTGTATGTGTGTGTGTGTTTGTGTGCGTGTGTACATATGTTTGTGTATTTCCTGTATGTGTAGTGTATTG
>NC_090726.1:76696631-76719131 GCF_036898095.1 Palaemon carinicauda | reverse complement strand
TATTGTGGCGGTGCCCTCTTGTGTCACTAATCTTTTCTTTTTACTTGATGCTGATATGGGCATGTGTTTTTTAGTAGAAACGGGTGGTTGCCATTCTTTTTAGCCAAAGCTGACTTCTACCTAGTAGCTGAATAAGGATATGCGATCCCCACCCATGATTACAAAAACCACACATTATCTTTTTGAAGCGTCATAAACCACTGCAAGTTTCTTGTTACTGACATCACATTGGTGCAAATTTCCACTCACATTACCACCTCCTTATAGATGTCGCTCACTGACGTCTATTCAATGCACACTCTTACTGGACCACAGCTCTTAAACCCGCCTCTTCCAACCTTGCTTTTGACATCAGCACACCCACGAATACCTACACTCACCTCATCAGGTCGTACTTGAAAGTCTTCTGTCCAGAACTTCCTCAATCCCCCAAGGTTCTTGCCGAACACGGTATTTATAACCCTATGAAGACTACAAGGCCCCAGTGTTTGCCAGATTCAGGGGTCTGGCACCAAACGTTCCGTGAAATGGAAAAAAAATGGGCCTTGGCTCAAAAGATTCCAGTTTGTAGTCGTCACCCTTATACATCATGTTGAAGAAAGATAGACTCTGCTTCTGTGTGATGATTACAGGCATTTGAACATGCAGACAGAACCAGAGCACTACCCCCTCACAAACATTGCTGATGTAACCTACTTGCACAAAACGAAGGTTTTCTCCATGCTCAACCTACTGAAGAGATATTATCAGGTGACCACGAACCCAGAAGACATCCCCAAGACTGTCATTACCACCCCCTTTGGTATATACACCTTCAACTCCTATTTGGCCCCCGTAATGCTGGGAAAACTTTTCCTTGTCTCACAGACAGCATCTTAGGGGAACTCCCCTTCTGTGTATGTTACGTGGATGACATACTTGTTTTCTCTTCCTCCAAACAGGAACACCGCCATCACCTATGCCTTGTGCTCGACTGCCTACTTCAGAATGGCCTTATAGTCCGGTACGTCAAGTGTACCTTTGTCGCCAACAAAGTATGGTTTTTACGGTACCGCATCACTCCTGAAGGAGTCCACCTACTCCCTGAGAAGGTAGCTGCTATTCAGAATTTCTCAACGTACTCGACCATCAAAGCACTGCAAGATTTTCTAGGCATGATAAACTAATATCACTGTTTTCCACCAGCAATCGGCGCCACTCTTGCACCCTTCTACCACCTCATCAAGGGCCAGACGAAAGACGTGAAGTGGGGTCCCTTTGCCATATTCACCTCTCATTCTCTCAGCTGATGTCAGCAACATTGCTATTGGTGCAATACTAGAGCAGGTGGTCAACAGCTTACCACCCACCCCACCTCCCCACATTGTCCTTCTTCAGTAGAAAATTTTCCATAACAGAATCCAGCTACTCTACCTTCTACGGTGCAATTTGTTGTCCGTCACTTTTTTTGCTTACTAGAAAGAACGATCTTCGTCTTTCGCACACCTCTGTCCAGAAATATTTATAGTCTTTTTTATTTGTAATTACAAGTGATTTGGTTTCCCAATTTTACTTAACCTAGCCATTGTCTCATACTTTTTTCAATGTTTCGCTAAACTCTAATTCTATAGACCCTGTATTGGAGATTATACTTGAATCATTCTACTTCATTAATCCTATCTCCTTCCAATGATATTTCATCTCCCGTTGCATACTCTGTTCTCATCATTTCTGTTTTTCTTTCACTTATCGTGGGGACAACCTCATGTGATATTCAAGCATTCTGGTAAGGAAGAATTGCAAATCCTGTGGTGTTCTGCTAATATGGACAGCATCATCAGCACACTCTAGGTCAAGTAATTTCCTATTACCAATCCAATCCAACCCTTCTCCACCATCTTCGACTTTTCTGTGCAATACAAAATCCACGAGGAGGAGAAACAAGATAAGTGATAACAAATTCCCTTGAAGTACTCAGCTGTTCACTGGAAATTTCTTTGATAAGACTCCACTAACATAAATTTTGCACTTGCTATGTTCATTATCGGACTTAATCAAATTCACATATATATGAGGAATTCCATAATAATGCATGAATCTCCAAAAAATTAACCAGTACACATTATCAAACTCTTTTTCAAACTCCACAAATGCAATCAAAAGTGGATTTCTACATTCTATGCATTACAGTACAACTTACCTAAAGATGAAAATTTGGTCAAAACAACCTCTATATTTTTTCATATCCTGCTTATTCATCTCACAGCTTTTCATCAACCTTTCTCTCTAGTGTCTTTAGAATAAGCATACTGCTGTATATTATTATAATCAGTTGTGTCTCTTTTTTTTTCACCGACACTCGTAACTTCCATTCATCAGGTGTTGTCTCTTTATGCCACATGCTACAAAATAATTTTATAAGTATTATTCGGGTTACATTATTTTCAGCTAGTATCATTGCAACAGTAATTCCTTCATATCCAGGAGTTTCCATCTCTTAGGTTTTTAACGATAACTTCAACTTTAAACACACTGAATTAATTTATGGGTATATCAAGGTCTTCATGAGCTTCCAGTCTATCAATCAAATTATTCCTTGCGTATCTAATATTCCTAACCTCAATAAAGTGTTCCATCCAACGTTATCTTTCTTCGTCTTCTGTTGTTGTAACAGATCCCTCTCTCTGTTTGATGGGTATATGCTTCTTCTTAGCACCATGAAGATTTCATTAATAATTTCATGAGCGATCGTGACACCATGCCCACTCCTGAATTCATAGCTTCGTCAGCCTCATCTGCTTTACTGTTTAAATATTCTCTCCACTCATTCCTAGCATTTATTTTGATCTCATTATCAATACTGGACTACTTAGCCAGCTCTACCTTGTGATTTTCATTACTTCCTCGAAAACATTCAACAATCAATTTCAGTCTTTGTCTTCTTTTTATAGAATCACACATATCCTTTGATACCCATGGCTTTCTACTTGTAACTGCTTATCCCAAAACTTCACTACCCGTCTCTAAGTCTCTAAGACTGCAAATAGTTTCCTACATTAGGTTGCAAAGGTTTCTCTGTGTGCTCCTTCTAGAAGCTTAGTTGTATCAAACCTATGTATCCTCTCTACCATTCTGTTGGTTGCTTTCAGTTTTGATTATAGTCTGGTATTGTGATGGTGATCACTACCAATATCCACACCTCTGTAGTTTCTTAGATTTCTCAGAGTCCTCCTTCTCACTTTATTGATGGCAATGTATTCAATTTGATTTTTGTTCTTGCCCTATGGTAAAGTTCATATATAATTGTTGATGTCCTTTAACTGGAGAAGATTACCTCGAATGACAAGTTTGTTTGTTGAACTAAAATTTATAAAATATGCCACATTTTAATTTGAAGCTTCCCCAACAACATTGATAACCATTACATCTATATACCTTAATTATTCATTCTAACTTTAGAATTGAAGACGCCAATCACAATTTTCTTATCTCTCTCTAGGATCCCGTCTATTACACTCTGCCGTTCTTCATAATATTAATTTTTCCTTTCTTCAGGGAAAGCATTTGTTGGTGCATATCAAACTATAATAGTCATATTGCACTTCTTTGATCGGAACTTTGCAAGTATCAATCTACTATTTACAGCTCTCCACTCAGGTAATGCCTTTTCTGCTCTTGGTGTCATCACCATTCTTACCCGTTCTCTTACAACTCCTTCCGTTCTCCCTGAATAGATATGTATATTGCCATGGTCTAAAGTTTTCTTACCAAACCCCTTACATCGTGTTTCACTTAGGGCCAAGATGCACACACACACACACATACACACACACACACACACACACACACACATATATATATATATATATATATATATATATATATATATATATATATATATATATAAATATATATATAAATATATATATATATATATATATATATATATATATATATATATATATATATATATAATATATATATATATATATATATATATATATATATATATATATATATATATATATATATATATATATATATATATATATATATATACAAATTTTGTTACATTAAAGTAAATTTTGGTTACGTTGTACTTCAATATTCTTTACATAGATGCCAAGGACTTTATTTCCTCTTCCGAATAATGCCAGAAAGAGTCAACGTATATATGTCTTTCAAAAATAGCATCATTAATTCTCATTACACCATAATGTAAGATAGTGCATATAGTCTTCTTCAACGTCAGACTCCATGCCGGTGGGAATTTTTTTTATTTTATTTTTTTTCCAAAAGGAATTTCTCAGAGCCTAATCGCAAAGCTTGGGCGAGCCCCGCCCATTCAGTTCAGACCTCAGGGTTATAATAAATGGGCACCTTTAAGGGGGGCACATAGTTTGAAGGGTGAAGGCACTTCTGAATGGCAGAGGCAAGTAACATTGACATTGCCCTATCAAGCAGGACAATGCCCTAGTGACTGACCATATACATATGATCAGTGCCCAAGATCCCTCTCCATTGGTTAAGACCAAGAAGGGTCAGGCAATGGCTGCTGATGGCTGAGCAGATAGATTCTTACACACCTTCAAACCCCCATTCTTAGCTTACAAGGAGGATTAGGTTGCAGCGACCAAAGAAACCAACGAAGTTGAGCGGGACTCAAACCCCTCTCTGGCGATCACCAGTCAGGGACGTTCACATATGCCGCGAAAGCCTGAACATGGAGTCAGGTAGTGTACCAAGCTGCTAGAGAATAGACACCTTTATATTGTCCAACATTACAGTAACAAGAGCTCATGTCTTAGCTGCCTGTAGCTATGACTACACTTTTTTTTTTCTAATGGTCGTTACAACATCACTTTAGCTATTCTCGTATTAAGGGACTTAGGTTTGTGTAATTAGAAGAAAATACAAATTACTTTAAGCCAGTTTGTTTCTATAGCAAATGTAATCTTCGGATGTATTAACCGAAGTAAATATGTGAACCCGGTGAAAAGATTAAGTTTTTAAGGAAAAACTTTTACATTATTTTTCTATCTACCAAACTCCCTATTCGATATTTTTCTCTCCAACTTTATATAAAAAAAAGAGAAATGTCGGAAATATTTGAGGAGACCGTGCGGCCGGAATTTGAGGGTAATGTGTTGTTAGTTACTTTTTTTCCCCAGTTCTTTGACTTTCTTGAAAAAAAAAATATCTAGAAAATTTCATACATTTCCATTATAAGTTAAATAGAAATAATGCCAGAAAACTTATATCTCTAAATTATCAACCCGAGAAAAAAAAATAAAATAAAACAAAGGAGAGTTTACAAACAAAAAGATATCTTACCTACCGTGTCGACGCATGAAGATTCTTTTCACGATGGCCGATGTAAAAGTAACGGATAAGTAAATATTTCTAGATTCTGATTTATTGAATCGCAAGGATGTTTCATTATTTTAAACATATACACCTAGTATACACATGTATATATATATATATATATATATATATATATATATATATATATATATATATATATATATATATATATATATATAGAAACGTGTGCTTTTGTGTATTTGTGTGTAGGCGTTTGACAGTATACATATGTTTAATTGCTAAAGACTTATGGTTTCCAAATTTGCATGTAAACCTAATTTCTAGTAGGTTTGAATAAAAAACAGAATTTTGTCACCAATAACCACTGAAATTTTAAGTAGAATGTCAATGCACGGGAGGCAATGAAAGGAAGTAGAATAAAAACCAGAAACAATTATAAAGAGTTGTGATTTTTTTTTTCCAAAATCATATAGATGAGCGATCAGGGAATAGAGAACAAAGTAAGTTTTTTTTTTCAGGAATATACGCTAAATTGATAATACTTGAGATGAAAATCCAGATATTTAAAAAGCATCCCCATTAAGGAAAAACCCACCTCTATATATTTATTTATATATATATATATATATATATATATATATATATATATATATATATATATATATATGTATATTTTTTTTTTGGGGGGGGGGGGGTGTTTACAACAAACCAATTGTCAACGTATTTCCTAATATGGCACCCAGGATGTTGGAATCAAAAGAAAATATGAGGATGAGTCCCCTTCGTCAAAAGAAAAAAATACACTACTGAAGAATGAATATCTAAACAGAATAACTATTGTATTCTTTTTAAGCCTTTAGTCGTTTCCCTTCTTCGAGATTCTCATTTCATAAATGAAATGACTATCTTCAATTACTATCAATATACCCAAACCTATGAAAAAAGTAAGATGTCCCATATATATCTGTAATAAATGCAAAAGAACATATACCAGGTTCATCATGGTTTCATAAAACAAAAAACCTTTTATTAATTAGAAAAGGGATCTTGAGGTTAACATATATAGTATGACCAAACATAAGTACACACTGAATATACAAATAGTCTCATAGTTGTATATTTGCTAAAATAACACCAGTGTCTCTTATATCTATTATCTGATGCATACAAATATATGAGGGATACTTACTTTGGTAAGTTGAAGAACTCTGGCATGTATACATACAATTGTCTGGCAAAGGTGGACGCACTACATTCTAATAGACATTTATTACTAATAAATGACTAAAAGATGTTCAGTTAAACGAATGTAGTATGACAATGGGATTATACCTGTAACAAGTACAGAGACTATATTTCCTTCTTGAAGGAAGAAATGATGAGTGCCACTCTCAGACTGAAGAAAATTATAAAACAATTTCTCTTCATAATTCCTGTACT
The DNA here is from genome assembly GCF_036898095.1 of Palaemon carinicauda. Classification (NCBI taxonomy): domain Eukaryota; kingdom Metazoa; phylum Arthropoda; class Malacostraca; order Decapoda; family Palaemonidae; genus Palaemon; species Palaemon carinicauda. Next base: position 76,712,384 of record NC_090726.1, on the reverse strand, counting down.
GGTTACTTCTATCTGCACTGTGTACTTCGTACACCGGCACTAGTGCTATCTGTATAATTCCACACCTGGGATTTTGAACAGAGCTAGTGTTATCATGGTAACACTTAATTAAAAGAAGTCACACCTAAGAAGGGTGACCTCTTCTCCCTTTAATTGACAGTCCCAGTCAATTAGCTGTTCATCGTAGAATTAGACGGCAGGTTAAATATTCTACCTGGCGTCACCACATATTGCTTCAGAACATGGATTTGTCTAGCATAGTGTATGTAGAACACTCTGGATGATTATCATCCGTTACATGTGCGAGGACATGTGAGGTCTCAAACCAAAAACTGTTTACTACAGTAATTAGGGGGCAGGTTTTAATACACTACCTGCCGCCACTACAAAGTGTTTCAGTTCATGCACTTGTTTTGCATAGTGTTTGTAAAACACTCTGGATGATTTCCATCCAGTGTATGAACGAAGGCGCTCAAAGTCCATATACTGAAAGAAGTTCAGTGATGAAGCAATCTTTCTCGGATCATGACCTGCAGGAGTACTGTCCGGATCCGCTCTACGATTAAAGTAGGTGAGCTTCGCCCTTACTTGTTTTATGGATAAATTTGATCCAGAAGTTTCTCCTTTAAAGAGCTGTCCTCCCCTGAAGTCTGAAGTTCTACGAAGATAGACCTTTAGACACTCTACAGGACATAGAGAGACATCTTCCTTCAGAGGGCAGATTCTCCAGGGACCCCACCTCTTATTGGGTACTGTAGCTCGTTTTTAGCGAGAAAGGATGGATCAGGAAATAGATTCAGTTCTCCCACTTCCGTGAACTGAATGTGACCCTCATCTCTGGATAGGGCCACTATTTCCCTAACTCTAGCCCCGGAGGTGATAGCTAACAGAAAAATAACCTTTTGGGTTAGATCCTTAAGAGAACAATCTTCATTGTTCACAGATGAGGCATAATGTAAGACCTTGTCCAAAGACCAAGAGATGGGCCTTGGTGGTACCGCGGGCTTAAGCATAGCACATGTCTTTGGAATCTTATCAAAGATTTCATTCGCCAGATCCACTTGAAAAGCATATGGGAGAGGCCTAGTCAAGGCTGACTTGCACGTATTTATCGTGTTGGCCGCCAGACCTTGGCTATGAAGGTGGACAAAGAAGGACAGACAGAAGTTCATTGAAATTTCTTTCGGTCCTTTTGCTTTGACAAACGCAACCCACTTTTTCCAGGAAGACTCATATTGTCTTCTAGTTGACTTTGCCTTGTATTCTTCTAAGAATTTTATATTGCCTTTTGAGATCCCAAACCTTTTTCTAACCGCTAGAGCGAGAAAATCATGAAATGAAGGGTTTTGGTTCTCTGTGATAAAACGAAGGCAGTTAATTTCTGAATCTTCGGAAATATACCTAGGGTCGGAGCTAGGCCCAGCCTCATCTAGTCTATCAGCCCCACTAGAGGATCCTCGTATGGGGCTATATAGCGAGGTAGTTTCTTGAAGACGCTCGTGATAAAGAGGTCGAATTGCAGTTCCGGGACTTGTTCCCATCTGGGAGGGAATATGTCTGCGCCCATGGACCATTCCCACTCTATCAGTTTGTATCGAAATAGAGTATCCACCGTCACATCATGGATCAGTTGTAAATGAACTGCTGGTAGGTGCCGTCCCTTTAAGAGAGGGATGGGTAACTTCACCGAGACTGAATGAGACGTTCGAATGTGACGTCTTATTAATGCTTCGGTGTCCCAGATCAGTCGTAGGGAGCCTGATCTGTGTGGAGGGGGCTTCCCCACCCATGAAAGGACCAGCAGAGTCTTGGGACTTTCGTGCTCTAATTTCTGTTAGAGAAGCGATTAAAGAGGGACCGATCTCAGTCTTTTTTTATCTCTTCAAGCGTTTGATGCGTGTTTTCTCCAAGCTCTTAACGCATCTTTCCGGTGTGAACTTAGCACCAGGTCTGTCACTATAGCAAACTGGGGAAAGTTTAGCGCTTTTTCCTGTTGGCATTTTGGTATTCTGACTGAATACCTGAGTCTCTTGACAGACCTCACGAGCTCCATTTATATTTCCTAAGGGGAGGAGAGTTGATGTGACTGAGGGCTTCGATGGTTTTTTAAACATCGAAACCCCTGACCTTGAGAAAGTCGAGACTTCTAGAAGGCAATCTTGCATCCGTGATGTCCCAGGAACCGGGTCATCTCTTTGAATGCACATTGGCCGGACACTTTGGGTGCTGCCCACTCCGGCCTCTTGATCAGGTATATTAATACCTGAACTATTTCTAGGCTTGACTTTGACGTGACTAAGTTCGTCAATCCTTTGAAGATACTTAGGACTGTGAGTCCGACACATATCTTTCCTAGGATGAATGTTACTCTCTGTAACATGAATTCTAGATAGGAGGAAGGGGGGTGGTCGACTGGAAGGTTCCGAAGGACACATTTCAGTTCTGACAAGACAAAGAACACCCCTAATTGGAACAAGGTCCATATGTTCAGAAGGATTAACATTCAGAACTTGCTGTTTTTTATGAACTTGTTGAGTGGCGACAAGTTCAGAATGACTCATTGATATCTTGAGTCCTTCTCGTGAACACAAAACCGCCTTCCCTGGAACTCGATGAGCTATAGTTTTCTTACCACCTTTATGCTCTATAGCTCTCAGGTATACTTCTCCAAGAGGGTTTTGAACTGTAGGAGAAGGTAAGGAAATGATGGTAGGGACTTTTCTGTTTCCCATCAAGGGCTCATCTTGAATATTCTTTGGACCGAAGGATCGAAGGTCCTGCGATCCTGAGGGAAAGTTCCTCCTAGCCGAAGCGTCTTTATGCTTCAAGTAGTCAGTAGGCTTAGACTTTTGACCATCTGTCTGTAGCACCGTGGTCACTGGAATAGTGGGATGTTGTTGAGCAGCCCGGATATTTCCAGCATTTTCGATCTTCTTTTTAGGTTGGGGACCCACTACCACAGAAGATTTTCTCTTTGAAGGAATGCCCCATTTTTGGAGAAGACTTATGTTCTCCATGGTGGCGTTCTTAATTACTTCCTTAATGACCTCGTGTGGGAAGATGTCTTTACCCCAGATGTTGGAAGATATTAGCTTCCTTGTTTCGTGTTTCACCGTTGCGTCAGCGAACACAAACTCTCTACATGCTCTCCTGGCCTTCATAAAGGCGTAAAGGTCTTTCACCAAGATAGCCATATGCATTTTGGCTATGACCATGAGCATGTCTGGGCTACTCTCGTAGGTTGAACACAACTCCATGTAGTTTTGTAGAAAAAGGGATGTCGCAAGTCTCTCTTTTGACTCGTGCTCATTACACAAGAGCAACTCAGACAATTTAGGGAGACATACCTTGAATTGTTGACTTGCAATGTCCTTGTCTAATTTTCCTGCTGAAAATGTTAAATGGACTTCCTTCCAATCCTTTTCCTGTCCGGGAAAAGCTGGTGACAAAGGCTTGCACTCATCGAGTGTGGGACATGGCTTACCCGCCTCTACCGCTTTGGCAACAGAAGTAAATGCCTTCCCCATAAAGGGGAATGAGAGTGAAGTAGGAGCAAGAAAGGAAGGGTGTCTGTTATTCAGTGAGAATACCTTCGACTCTGAATAACCCGCCTTTCTCAGACTACCTGAAAGGATAGTCTTTGCCTTATCATGGTCGAGAATCAAGACCTCCTTTGGTTCCGCTCCTTTTCTTGACTTTGGTCCGTACTTCAGTTGAACCCAACAATTAGGGAAAGCATTAAAGCTTGGCCAAAATTGAATTTTGTCCAAAGGAACAGCATCTATTTTCTCTGAGATGTAGAGATTGCCATTTGAAATCGGCATCTGCTCTGCAAACCTCCAGGGATTGGTTATGGAGCATGTTGGTAGGCCTTGATGCAAGGGTCGTTTGACTGACCCCTGGGAAGCGACAAAAGAAGCTTTACGAGGCTGTATATTGCATTTTACTTCCTGATTTTCGTTGTGTTTACGAAAGCTCTCTATTTGATTCTTAAGCTGGATACATAATTGTACCACATTATCCACTAGAGGGGTAGAAGACGAAGATGTCGACATCGATGGCTCTATAGCCGGCATAGGCGGAGGAAATTCCGACACAACATTTTCCTCTTCTACCCTGGGGCACTTCTTGCCCTTAATCCCAAAGGTTTTCTGGCCGTCAGGGGATGTAGTTGGCTCCTGAGGCACTACTGTTTCCTCACTTGCTTCCGGAAATAGTAGCTTACGCATCCTATTATTAGGTAAGAAAGGTCCCGGAAAGATCTTTTGAAAGCCTCTCACCCAGTTGCGTAATTTATATTGAGCTGTATCCCTAATCTCCGTAGACTTGGGATTTTCAAAACCTTCGGACATTAATGTCCGACATATATTGCTAACCTGTGGGTTCCAATAATGTAGGGATCCGGAAATAATATTGCAGGGGGCATGAAACCAGCAAGTATTATGACCGTAAAAATACTTACTCTTGGCCTTGCAGAGGACTGCAAGACAAGGTATCTGGTGTTCCTCCTGTAAAGAAAGGAAAACCAAATGAGTATACAATGGATTATCTCCTCGACAATCACTATGCAAATGTCCTTTACAATAGAGTAGCTTAGGATAGTAAGCTATAAAGGGATAGTACGAGATACATACTTGTGTACCCCTGTGAGCAAATGCTGTTGCCTCCCCTCAGTATTAACTACATGGAGATTTCTCTATAGAGTAACTTCAAGTAGAAGGACTCTTACCCCTAGGGGTAGAGAAGTATCAAATCACTGTCCCAAATAATGTTAATACTGTGGGGTCAGGATGACTGATTCTCGATCAGAATATTGAAGAAAACTATTCATTCAATATATGAACAGTACCAGCAGAATGCTCGACAAAGGTGCCCAAGGTATGTCAGAAAATACTACTGTATCATGGTACTGTAGTTTTCTAATTGCAGTAAGTCTATTGCAATTTACTGGCTACTGTACATCATGTATTGTAGTCTAGTGTTATGCTGCCTTCATAGTAGCATATGACAGTATGGTCCATCTAGCATGAAGCCAGCTGGACTAGGAAAATAAAGACATATATTTGTATATCCCACTCAGCCTATTTGCTGTAGTCTTCCTACTATATTAAAATATAGAGTTTCCTGATCAGGGAGACAAGGAAAAAGGCTCCACCCTTTAAGGGTTCGGAGTGTATTACTCCTGCCTTGAAATGTTTAATATTGTAGGGTAATCCTAATACTGATTTCTAATTAGGATATTGAAGAAATCATATTCATTCAATATAGGATTGGGCTCAGCAAATGCCTGTGTTAGATATCCCAAATATATTGGAAATAACTACTAGTATAAACTATATAGTAGTTTTCTATCTGCAGTATATTCTATAATGCAGATATACTGGCTACCTGTATAAAATATACAGTAGTTCAGCCGGCATGTAGCCGGCATAGCTAGGTCTTGGCGGCATACCCGGCATGCTAGCTAGAGAGAGATAGATAGCATGGAAAAAAGGCTACTCCTTACTGTGAATGTATACAGTAATTAAGGATGTAAAAGTCTAATTTGAATGCCTTTTCCAGAGAGAAGGTTCTAATAGAAGGGGAGAATGTACCATTCAGGCTTCCATGCAGCTACAGTACTATTGCCAACAAGGTACCGCCGATACACTGCCGGCTGGCAAGTCCAGCAGTACCAGTACAGTCGGCATGCTGCCAACTGAGTCAGCACTATCTGTGCCGGCCTGTCCGGCAGTACCCCGGCAACAGGACCTGTAGCAGCAGTCCAAGGGAGGACTGAAAAACCTTGGGAACAGAAGGGACTTCCCTCTCACGGCCATCATGGTCACCGGCAGCCATCTTGGCTGCCGGCTGGGCCGGCAGTCGCCGGCTAGGCCGGCAATTGCCGACAGATGATTTGGTTGGCGGCAGTATGCTCTGCCGTCAGCCAAAGACATTGCTCGAGAGGGAGTCTGGCTGGCTCCGGCAACCTACCAGCAAAGGAAGGTTGCAAGATGCCAGCCTAAAGAAAGACAATGGCTCAGCCATCAAAAGAGGACAGCGGGGTAGGGAACAGGGTCCTGTAACGAGTGTGAAAGGAACTGGCAAAAATTGTCAATCCTATCACCTGTATAAGAAACTCTGTTTCGGTATCGGCATAATCCCAGGGAACAGGAGAGACTCAGTTTTCCAACCCAGAGATTGCCGACACAGTTAAGGGGATGGTGGCACTGCCGCCTTCTCCCAACAAAGAAGAAACAGAGTTCCAGTGCCACGTATCCTAGGCTAAAGAAAATTACTCTTCAGCCCAGAGTACTGTGGCATAGGACTAGTCTTTTAGTCGCAAAGAAAACATGGTATCCTACCATAACTTCAAGTGCGGCTAATGAGGGCTAACCTCCATTGCCGACCACCTAGCCGGCAGGGGAATGATGGTATCCTACAACCCATTCGCCCTGCCGGCAGGTCGCCGACATAAGACTAAATACTCTGAGGTTCTGACTAAATCCCAAAACCCAATGGTATACCACAACCACCGGTTAAGGGAAGAGGCCGGACAAACCCTAAGTTAGCCATGTCTGAATAAAATTCAAGGCACGGCTATTAGGGTTGTAGCCTGAGTTTACACTCAGAGGGAAAGAGATTACCCTTAAGTCTCCGAAGAGACGTGTAATGTTTCATAACCTTATAGGAGGTATCAGTCTCCACTGAATGAAAACAAAACAGGAGGGTAACCGGGGAAAGTCTGAACGTAGTAAAACGTCAAGGTAAGGTTACCTAGGCTATACGAGATCTCGGTTACCTAAATCAACGAAACTCTAACTATACGATCGACAGAGAAAAGGGGGAAACAAAAATTATGCACATTATCAAAACTTTACAAGAGTAATTGCCTAAATAGCTAAATAATTAGAATAATTAAATAAAGCTATTAAAAACTGGAAGTCGTTCTGCTATCTAAATAACACATGCCTAACGAACGACGGTGCCATGGCGCCTCCAGTAACTGGCCTAGCTCTTAAACACAATAAAATACTCTAATTTCATTGTGAAACAGGAGCTGAAATATACTGATAGTAAAGACCCGATACTCAACTTTCCAGAGGCGGAAGAAGATGGAGAAAGCATAATAATAATCCTGTAAAACGATCGAAAAGTTAGATCACCAGGAAATATCACCGAGCGAGATCGCTACAAAAAAAGGAATGTCCGCCGTCGTGGGAATGGCGCTGTTGTATTCCCAATAGTATTACGAGAGTGGGGAGAGCCTTTGGACGGCTCCCTTTTGCCACCTCCTCCTCGAAGCCAAAACGCTGTTTGGGGTGCAGATTGCTATGGAGGCGTGTCAAGAATGCGTCCGCTGATATTATGCGATATCCTTTGGAGAAATTTTAAGGATAATCGTGCCAGGAGTTAGAATTCTGGAAACCTAAAGGTAAAATTCCCTGGGAATATCACTGTAGTACATATATCCTTAGGAAGCTACTTTAAGGAACTTCCATCACGACGACATGGCTTGAGCCCAAAAATCAAATACATTAAAAGTAAGCTTAGATCATGGAATAATTAAAATTCACTCTCAAATACAAACTATGATGCTAGAGGATGATTTAGGTGATAAGTCTTGAAATAAAAATCACGATGTTAAAAGATAAGATAACTCCTTTATATTTTAAATCTTTAAAAAATGGAGTCTCGTTTAGAAGGTTTATAACACTAATCACATCAGTATCAAGCCTGGTTCACTTATATGCTCGAAAGATAAAGAACTCCCATTCAGCCCTTACTGGATCACACCGCTTCCTTCTCAAAGATATTTGTGCTTTGGGGGACTATGGCCAATCCTCAGCCTACACACTACATTCCTCCCAAAAGCTTGACTCTAACATGTTTATTTTATTAAAATACTCCCCAAAAATACATCATTTGACCATGCCCGCAAAGTCCTTCTTTTCCATTATAATCAATATTACTAACAAGGAGATTTAATATCTGTGCTCTGCTTGGCACAACCGGGTTCAAGTCCCATCAATGGCTATCGAAGGGTTAGTTAATTGAGTTTCAGGATATCAAAAATGATTTCTTTGGGAGCTGTATGTAGTGTGGAATAATCCTAGCATTTGGCATAATGGTCTAAATGACACGTAGACCACTACTAACAATGTGAGCCTGTGCAAATCAAATTAGGCTTCCAACGGAATAGTTTAATGAACAATCCTTTTTCAGAGAGTCAAGCTTTATAATAGAAGACTAGCAGTGCCTATTTAATCCCATTTTGAGAAAGGGAAAAATCTTAGCTTTTTTTTTTTTTTTTTCTTGTAATGAGTCTGTAAGATCCTTAGGGAGGTTTTTATGATATGCTACACAATCCTTCATCCACTGTCATAAAATACTTCTTGTTGCTAATTATTTCTGAATTGATCCACCATCCAGTCTAATTTGCCCCGACTACAAGGAGAAAGGCGAGAGAAAAACAACAGGGCAGAAAAGAACGCAAAAAGGAGGAAAAAACAGAATCTCTTTAATATCTATCTACTTGGAAAAAAAAATAAACAGATCAATAACATAATCGTAAAAGTTAACAGTTACTACAGCAGAGTTAGGTAGTTGAATATTCGACTGGTCTCGTGTTCCCAGACACCTGTCGTCCAGAAAGGGGTGAAATGGAAATCTCTCAAACACCCAGACATCCATCAATTTATATGAGTGACTCTACCAACACAGAGAAAAGACACATAACGTCAACGATAGAAAACAAGGAAGGTAGCTGATGAAAACAATAACTGTATGAGTGTCACTCGCACAATTTAAGATTGGATAAAGGTTATCCGCATTTTCATCATAGAAATTCGTGCTTTGTGGGTATCCATACAGTTATGAAAAAAAAAAGATATTCCAAGAGTGTTTTGTCAAGCGACCACAAACATCCACCAGAATCGGCGTTAGGAACAGGAAGAATCGCTGTTGCTGAAATAAGGGACTAGGTAATTCAAAGTATGTCAAATAGTGTATATAACATTATATTAGAAGGTGTAATGCACCACGGAGAAAACAGCCGGCTCAGCTTTCTTCCTTCCTAGTGCTTTCAGGAACACTCTATAAGCATAAGAAAGTTATCAACTGCATTCATACTCTTCTAAGTTCCACAAATGAATTCTAAATCCCAGATAGCATTAGAAATCTAAGTGATGGGGAGCAATTTTACAGTTTGACTCTAGTTGACAAAATACCTACCGTTTTTTAACTAATGGTCATATGATGGAACTTTTCAAGACTGCCTAATCAGTTGGCACGGCTATTCGCTATTCATGTGTAACTTGATGAATAGTTTTCTGCTACTATATGCCTTGCTATCAGATGAAACAATGAACAAACTAGTGCTTGTTTAACTGTTTGCTACATTTTGAGCAATTATTGTAACGGAAAAGTACCTATTTAGGATGACTAGGAAAATACATAACTGATTCTGGATTATATTGGAAAATAAGGTTCTTTTCGTCATTTGTCTGCTTTCAGTAGATGATGTTGAGGAAGCCTATAGTGAGATCACAGATGATGAGGAAATTCCCAGAGAATTTATCAGTCTAGTAAAAGATAGTGGCACTAGGAGAAAAAGAGAAGACCCGTTATCTGCAAATGGAATTAGGAAATGTCAAAGACCTTGTTGTCTATACACTAGCAAGAACAAATAACCGTTTTGAAGGATACCATTCTTTATAAAAGTCTTATATAGCTGAATTCATCATAATATTTGGCGGCTGATAAAAAGTTTGGAGAATGAAACTTGCTTGACTCAAACCAAGATAACTTACATTCGTCGAGAGGATGTAGTACACACACACACAAAAAAAAAATAATAATAATAATAATAATAATAATAATAATAATAATAATAATAATAATAATAATAATAATAATAATAATAATAATAATAATAATAATAATAAACGCCTTCAGATATTGGTTGCATATTATGGATCCTATAAAAGAATAAATGATGTTGCCTATAATCTTTATTCTCTCTAAAGGACACTAATATTTTTGAGATATTTTAATTTCTTTGTAATTGTAAATGTCAGCAGTAAATATTAATTTTGTCATTTGTATTTTTGTATCCAAACCTCTGCATCGGGTATTGAAAAGAATTCTTAGTATTTTTTGTATACACTTGTTTTCATTATTGCATAATAATTTCAACAATTTTGCACAGAAAAGCAGACAAAACTGATAAAAAAGATGCTGGATAAGAGGATCATTGGATAAAGAGACGCTCGACCAAAAAACTTATGGACAAAAGGACTATGGACGAAATGTCGTGAAAAATGAGATTTTAGACGATATAACGTGGACAAAAAGACCTTTAACGAAAAGGATTGGGTGAAAAAGCTATGGACGTGTCCATAACCCATAACCCTTATTTGTTGTCTCTGTGCATTTTCATTGAATATCATCTTAGTTTTATTAATTTTCACATTCGTTCATACTTTTCTGATTTTTCTGTTCAAATATTGTATCATTTTTTTTTATTTCTCCCATGATTCAACAAACAGGGCTAAATCATCTGCATCTCTACAGTTGTTAAGGTATTTCTCATTAATTTTAATGACTATGGTTTTGATTCTTTTTTGTTTGTAATACTCTTCTTGGCATGCTGTGCATAGTTTAGAAGATATGGGGTCTTCGTGTCCAACACATTTCTGAATCTGAATTTTTTCACTAGCTTTCTGTAGTTTCAGTATTGCTGTACTTGCGTTATGGATATTTTCAAGTGTTCCAACATAAGATTCCGCCATTCTATGCCTATAAAGGTCTTTAATAATTGCTGAAATTTTAAAAGAATCAAAAGTTTTCTCGTAGTATAAATATGCCATACATAGTGGTTTGTTCTACTATGTTGCGTTCTCCATGAGCTTGTTAATTATGTGGATATGGTCAGTTATTGATTACCCACTTCTAAAGCTTGCCTGCTCTTATAGTTGATTAATGTTTAGACGAGTTTTATTTGACGAGACATGATATTTGCAAATATCTTATGTATTACTGGAAGTAAACTTAGTGGGTCGTAATTTTCAAGACTTTTGTGCTTCCCTTTTTGTGAATTGATAGGATGTTTTTTTTTTTTTTTTTTTATCTGCCGGTATAGAACATTTTTGCAGACATTTTGTGTAAAGTTCAGCTAGTTTTACTTCTATAAAATCTTTTCCATTTATTATTGAATCAATTGTTAGGCCATTTTCCCCGCACTGCTTTTCATCTTTCAATACTTTTCAATATTTTCTTTATTTCTCCTTTTGTTACTTTTGGCATAGTGTCTCGTGATTTCTATTGAGAAAGTTATTTCTTTTATCATTATTTTATGGTATTTTTTTATCTATGAATCATCTGACATTTCTATCCCTCCATTTCTTTTATTGATATTTCCAACCATCTTTGAAGCCAAAAATTTCATTTCACTAGTTTGATATCTTTTTCCTTTCTTATGCCTGATTGTATTTACCAATGGATATCATTTCTAGTTCTTTTCATAGTTTGAATATTTTTTTATAATTATGTATATATATATATATATATATATATATATATATATATATATATATATATATATATATGTATATATATACATATATATATATATATGTATATATATACATATATGTGTATATCTACATATATATACATATATGTATATATATACATATATGTGTATATATATACATATATGTGTATATATATATATATATATATATATATATATATACGGATTTTGAAAAATCTATTTTTGGGTGAGATTGCCATGACGTCCACCCTGTGAAGCTCTTGAGGCTTTCGAAATCCATGCTCTGGAAGAAATTCAGAGAAGACGCGACTTTTCTAGGATCATGACCTGCGGGTGTACTGTCAGGATCCGCTCTGCGAATGAAGTAGGTGATTTTCGCTCTTAGTTGTTTCAGTGACAGGTCGCTACCCGATGTTTCTCCTTTGAAGAGTTGACCTCCACCGAAGTCTGAAGTTCTTCGAAGATAGACCTTAAGACTCTCCACTGGGCATAGAGAGACATCCTCCTTCAGGGGGCAGATTCTCCAAGGGCCCCATCTCTTGGTGGGTAATTCATTTTTTGTGAGAAACGTCGGATCATGGAAGAGGGTAAGTTCTCCTGTATCTGCGAACAGGATATGACCTCGTCTCTTGACAATGCCACTATTTCGCTGACTCGGGCTCCCGAGGCGAGAGCAAAAAGGAAGATAACTTTTTGAGTCAGGTCCTTGAGAGGGCACGAATTGTTGTCCAGGTTAGAGGCAAAATGGAGCACCTTGTCCAGGACCAGGAGATAGGTTTTGGCGGAGGTGCTGGGCGTAGTCTAGCGCATGCCTTTGGCAGTTTATTGAAGATATCGCTGGACAGATCAATCTGGAAAGCGTACAGTAGTGGTCTAGTCAAAGCCGATTTGCAGGTGGAAATCGTGTTGGCCGCTAAGCCTTGTCCATGAAGGTGAATGAAGAAGAACATGCAAAAATCAATGGTGATTTCCGTAGGGTTTTTTGCTTTGACGAACGAGACCCACTTTCTCCAGGAAGATTCGTATTGCCCTCGTGTGGATTCGGTCTTGTATTCCACGAGGAAGTCTAGACTTTTCTTCGAGATCCCAAACCTTTTCTTTGTGGCCAGGGAGAGAAAATCATGAGATGAAGGTCCCTGACTTTCAGTGATGAAGCGAAACAGTCGACTTCTGTACTTGTTGAGAGAGAACTGGGCCTTGGAGGGGGATCAGCGTGGGCTGCAGCTCCAGGACCAGGGGGTACCAATTTCTCCGGGGCCACTTGGGAGCCACTAGGGTCCACTGTCCCTTTGAAGGTTCTCAGTTTGGAGAGGACTTTCAGCAGAAGGTTGGGGGGAGGGAACAGGTAGATCTTGGACCATCTGTTCCAATCCAGTGACACGGCATCCACTGCTTCTGCCTTGGGGTCCTCGTACGGGGCCACATATCGAGGAAGTTGATTGTTGTCGCTCGTTGCGAAGAGATCGATCTGAAGTTCCGGGACTTGGCGAGAGATGAAGGAGAACGATCTTGCGTCTAGAGACCATTCCGATTCTATTGGGCTTGTCCGTGATAGAGCGTCCGCCGTCACGTTGCAATCCTTGTAGGTGAACAGACAGGTGCCATTTCTTCTTTTCTGCCAGACGAAAGATTGGAAGAAGTACCTGATTTATCTGGGGCGATCTCGAGCCCTGACGATTGAGACATCTGACTACCACCGAGTTGTCCAGAGTCAGACGGATGTGGATCGAGGGAGGCGGGGAGAGTTTCTTCAGGGTGAGAAGAACCGCCATTGCCTCCAAGATGTTGATGTGAAACGTCTTGAATATGGGAGACCATGTTCCCTGAACCTGTCGTTGGTGGGAGTGACCTCCCCAACCCTCTAGTGAAGCGTCCGTGTGGATGTTGAGCGATGGAGGCGGGTGTGAAGAGGAATGGACCTTTTCAGGGCCTTTGCTTCCGACCACGGCTTTAATAGTAAGCGAAGTCTGTTTGGGAGCCGTCTCTTGAGGTCTCTTCGAGCGATGGATGCGGAACGTCTCCAGACTCCCGCGGCATCCTTTAGCTGTGCGCGAAGCACTGGGTTTGTCACAGAGGCGAACTGTAGAGAGCCTAGAACTTGTTCCTGCTGTCGTCTTGAGATCCGTTTGGATTTCAGCAGTCTTCTGACAGACCCTTCTATTTCCTTCCTTTTCCTCTGCGGGATGGAAAGGCGGTGTGACTGAAGATCCCAGTGGATTCCCAACCATTGGAACTTCTGAGCTGGAGAGAAGCAAGATTTCTCGGCGTTTATCTTGATTCCCAGATGTTCTAGGAACTGGGTGACTTTGTTGCAGGCTCTTACACAATCTTCGGGCGATGTCGCCCAGACCAGCCAGTCGTCTAGGTAAGCCATTACTTGGACGCCGCGAAGGCGGAGCTGCCGGACGATGGCGTCTGCCAGCTTGGTGAAGATCCGTGGAGCCACGTTGAGCCCGAAGGGCATGGCCCTGAATGCGTAACTTTTCCTTTGGAGTCGAAATCCTAGGTAGGAGGAAGCGTGATGATTCATTGGAACGTGCCAGTAGGCATCCGCCAGGTCTATGGAGACCGTGTAGGCCCCTTGAGGCAGAAGGGTCCTTATTTGTTGGAGAGTCAGCATCTAGAATTTGTTGTTCGCAATGAACTTGTTGAGAGGGGATAAGTCTAGAATGACTCTGAGTTTGTCGGAGTCCTTCTTGGGAACGCAAAATAGTCTCCCTTGGAACCTGGTTGACTTTACCCTCCTGATCACCTTCTTGTTCAAGAGTTCTAAGACGTATTCTTCCAGGAGGGGGGTTGACTGTTGGAAGAATTGCTGGAAGGCTGGGGGTGGTTGCGTCCAGCTCCAGCCTAGTCCCTTCTTAACAATGCTTTGTGCCCAGGGATCGAAGGTCCAACGATCCTGGAATTGGCGAAGTCTTCCTCCCACCGAAAGCACTTCATTGCTTCTGGTGTCCCGAGGGTTTGCCACCTCGGCCGCTAGCTCCCCTTCCTCCTCTGCCTCTGGAGGGGCGACGAGACGAATCTCTGCCGGAACCTCTGTTTGAGCCCCTACCTCTGGGACGAAAGGTAGTAGCCTGTTGCTCAAATGCAGGGGTAAAGACCGGTGACTGCGACACCACCGGTTGGGGGACCAACTGAAAGGTCTGCTGTGGCTGTGCGGCCATTTGGGGAGTAGCGGAACCCGGAAACTGCCGTCTCTGTTGACGTTGCTGGGGTTTCGGTTTCTGAGACTTCCTCTTAGGTTGAGGGCCATCGTCCTGAGAGGATTTCCTTTTTCTCGACATGCCCCACTTGTGGAGAAGGTTCCTGTTCTCCGTGGCGGCCTTGTCTGCAATCTCTTTCACCAGGGAGGAGGGAAAGAGATATTTACCCCAGATATTGGAGGAAATCAGCCTCCGGGGTTCGTGTTTTACCGTCGCGCTGGCAAACACGAATTCACCGCAGGCTCTGCGAGCCTTAGTGAAGCTATACAGGTCCTTAGTCACCGTTGCCAAGTGTGTTTTGGCTAGGACCATGTAAAAGTCCGGGACTCTAGTGTCCCCGACCATAAGCTCAAGCTGTACCTGGAGGGACAGCGATGCGGCAAGCCTCTCCTTCTTATCCTGTTCCCTACGAAGGAGGTGATTATTTAGCCTTGGGAGGTCCTCATTGAACTGACGACCGGCTACGTCAGGCCCTAACTTCTCCACCGTGAAGGTTGACTGGATGTCTTTCCAGTGTCTATCATCGGGGGGGAGGGTAAGGGAGAAGGGTCTGCACTCCTCCAGTACAGGGCAAGGTTTCTTCTTCCACTGCTTTCAAGACCGCAGTGAAGGCCTTTTCTATAAAGGGGAAGGTCGCATCATTCGGCGCAACGAAGGTTGGGTGCTTCTTGCTGAGTGCTGGCATCTTGGAGTTGGTGAAACACCTACTCTTCACCGCATTGACTAGCATAGCCTGGGCCTCGGGAGATCGAACACGATTACTTCCTTCGGTTCGGTCTCTTCCTTTGAGGCTAGTTCGGACCTGAGCCGGACAAAACAGTCCGGATAAGCCTCGAAATTCGGGAAGAATTCCACTTCTTCCAACAAGATCGAGCCGACCTTCTCACTGATGAAGATCTTACCAGTTGTAATCGGCATATGCTCGGCATACCTCCATGGGTTAGTATCCGAGCAAGAGGGGAGGTCCTTAACCGAAATCCGTTTCGGTTGTTTAAAACTTACTAGGGTAGA
>NC_090726.1:76659702-76664702 GCF_036898095.1 Palaemon carinicauda | reverse complement strand
AACCTTTTTTATTCACCTGGTTCATTCAATGAAATGTAAAGATAATCAAGGCAAAAATTCACAATCGTGAAATTCCATGACTTTGGTACATATATTACTTTATATAGAATCAGTAAAGTTACTCCATTATATAAATGTGTTTTTGGTACCTCAAGTCCAAATGGTTACCGACTAAATTCCATTACTCCCATATTACCTATAGACCTCGAACATCTTTTGGTAAAACGTCTCAATAGCTTTGCAGAAGGTATTCATCTGTTCCGTAGTATACAATTTGGCTTTTGCAAAGGCCAGGAGCATATGAGGCCCTTTTTACAATCTCCAATTCTCTACATAAATTTCTTGATTTTGGTCACGAAGTTCGAATGATTGGCCTTGACTTTTGTACTGCCTTTACCCGTCTTAATCATGAGGCCCTAGTTTTCAGACAAACAGTTTGGAGTGGGAGGGTCTTTTCTTATCATCATTACTAAATTTTTCAGAGATAAGTCGCAAGATGTTATTAATGGGCTCCATAGTGAGTATAGGTATTTGGTATCTGGTGTACCTTAGGGTAGTATTCTTGGTCCATTACTTTACATATTATATACACATAACGTTCTTTGGACTAGAAAACAAGTTTGTTGCATACGCAGATGATGCTACTCTCTTTGCATCAAATCCATCTCTTGAATGTAAATCTGGGGTTTCTGAATTCCTTAATAGAGATCTAGCTAAAATTATTGCAGGGAGCAAAATATGGTTTTCGAAATTGAGTCAAAACAAAACTCAATGTATGTTTGTAAGTACGTCGAGGACAGTTGTTTGTCAACAACCAGATCTTAGCATAAATGTTTCTTAACCTTTTTATTATTATTATTATTATTATTATTATTATTATTATTATTATTATTATTATTATTATTATTATTATTATTATTATTATTGTTTGCTAAGTTACAACCCTAGTTGGAAAAGCACGATATTATAAGCCCAGAGGCCCAAACACAGAAAATAGCCCATTGAGGAAAGGAAATAAGTCCAAACAAGTGAGCAAGTCCTGAACGCGGACATGGTCCTCGTAGAGGACATACCTCCGCCAAGGTGACCTAGAGCGCCATATGTCCTAGAATCATGAATTGATGTGACTTCGACTTTCAAGTAACGTTTGACCTTTAATTTAGCTTAACCATTCAATGGCCTTGGCAGTTACCTGACACTGAGGTTGAAGGACTTTTGACCTTCAAGTGATCTTTGTTCATTTGCCACTGATACTTAATATGACATTGATATAATGCACCAATATGACCTTGACCTTTGACCTTTATAAATTTGAACATCACCCATGGGTTGCGCCTGGACTAGGACTTCCCTGTTGGCTTATGCAAAAGTCAGTGCTTTATTTCTGTCTCTTGATATGGCCACTTATGTCATAGTGACACCAGTGACCCCTGTGACCTTGACCTTGGGGTGACCTTGACCAAAATTTAATCAGTTCTTCCATACACATTGGGGAACTACTTGGCCAAGTTTGAAGTGATTCCGTGTAGAAATGTGGCCTCTACGTTGTCCACAGACAGACAGACAAACAGAGAAACAAACAAACAAACAAACAAACAAACAAACCGAACCGAAAACATAACCTCCGCCGCTTGGCGGAGGTAAAAAGAATATTATAAGAACGGTAACAACATTAAAGTAAATATTTCCAATGACTCTTTTGAAATTTTATGTGGGATTCTTGACAACAAATTAACTTTTTGAGAAACACATTAGGTGTGGCTCTTCTTCAATTACACAAATAAAAGTCTTTCAAGATTTTCGGTGATCAGTTTATTCTGAAGTGATTTAATTCTTTAATTCTACCTTGTTTCGAGGACTGCTCTCCCTACTGATCTTCAATTGCTAATTCTCATCTTAACTTCGTGGACAGGAACTTACTGTCTATTAAATTTACTATTCCTGGTGTAGATATTAATGTCTGGCACCGTCGTTCAATTAGTTCGTTATGCATGTTGCATAAGATTTTCTTATATCTGACCATCCTTTACAATGAGATCCTCCCGAGCAGTGGCACCCTTTTCGTAATATTAGGTATCCGGTTAATTCTAATAATCAGGCTTTCTCCATCATGGTGCTCAATACTTCACAGTATTCTAGAAGTTTATTGCAGCTATAACTAATCTGTGGAATAATCTTCCTAATTGTATATTTGAATCGCTAGAACTATAAAATTTAAAACTTACAGCAAATATTTTTTATGTTGAACAGGCTGACATGAGTCTCTTTTTATAGTTTGTATATAAAACATCTTTTTTAATGCTGTTACTGTTCTTGGATGCCTTATTGTCTTAATGCTGTTACTGTTCTTAAAATGTTTTGTTTCAACTTTTTATCACTTTTCATATAGTTTATTTATTTCCATATTTATTCTCCTCACTAGGTTATTTTCCCCCTTGAAGCCCTTGGACATTTAGCAACCTACTTTTCCACATAAGATTGCAGCTTAACTAGTAATAGTATATATATATATATTTATATATATATATATATATATATATATATATATATATATATATATATATATATATATATATATATATGTGTGTGTGTGTGTGTGTGTGGGTGTGTGTATATATATATATATATGTATATATATATATATATATATATATATATATATATATATATATATATATATATATATATATATACACACATACATATATATATATATATATATACATATATATATATATACATATATATATATATATATATATATATATATATATATATATATATATATATATATATATATATATATATATATATAAATTTACAGGATGCTTCATATTTTTTCCTAAATTCTCATTTTCACAACATAATTATCCATTTATATAGACTGCCATACGAATATCGAGAATCCACACGTTAAATATAATCTTTATATTTTACTTCCTAACTAGTAAATTCCACCCGTTTGTTTAATTTGTTATTCTCTCGGCCAATCGCGTATTACTCACAAATCAAGGTCGCTCGAGCCTGCAGGGTTAGGTATGGTAGCGGCAAGGTCATTTAAATATACCATACCTGTTAATCATTTACATCATTTAACGTGTCTTATCTTTACAACAAAACAATATTTCTTTTTTCTTATATATAAGAGGAAAATAATCTAAAGATATATCTTTTTATCGCTTCCCAAAGGATGGAAATCTTTAAAAGAAGTGGGCATAACTTTGTTGCAGCGAATTAGAAATTACCTTTTACAGAGTTATGTTTCTTTATTTGAAAAGCAATATAATTCAGATAAAGTGTGCCTTAATTGAGCTTTATTACAAGGTTCATTGTATATCATGGAACATGAAAAACCTCTGAACCAGGGGGAAATTATATAACACTAAAGAGGTAACTCTGCCTTTCAGCGATAAAATTTGAAGCATTCTATGAAATCTTGGAAGAGCATTCTTGTAGTCAATAAATACTTACATGACATACCCTTTCAGGAGGTTATGGATAAATATTATGTATTATAAGAAAATTCATTTACTAACAGTTGTTAAGAAAAGTACTCGATTCACATGAAAGAACGTGGATAGAAGATATTTTTAAATCACAAGGAGCAATTAATCTGTTGGAAAAGATAGAGGTTTTTTAAGTGCCACCAATAAGAGACAGTGTTGAAGGCTGGTAATGGAGCCCTTAAGAAATTGTCTAGTGATGTTGAAAATTTTGTAGATTTATCTGTTAATAGGTAATTATGTCCGTTGTCGACCATTTTCTTAGAATACGTGTTCTAAACAGAACTGTTAAAATTTTTAAAAAATTTAAAAGTAATGTTAATAAAATATAAGTCAGCTTTGTATTATTAGATGTTAGTGTCCTTATATTGTATATCTATTATATCATATATACCTTATATAAGAAGTTTTCCATACAACTTTTCTGATTTCCTTTTAAATGAATATCTGTTCTTAATATTTACCTAATGATGATTATTGTTAGCAATTTTGATTTAATAATTTTCATTCCAAAAATTTTTTTTTTATTCTATAATATATCTAAAACACAATCCTAAGCCATCATTCTAAACGACAATGAATAAAGAAATCTCTCTCTCTCTCTCTCTCTCTCTCTCTCTCTCTCTCTCTCTCTCTCTCTCTCTCTCATTCACACACAAACAAATGAAATGAAACTGAAGTACAGGAGAATGACTAAGATAAAATCTGTCTTTACTGGTAATGACTTTAAGGTTTTCTGATGATCTGTTAAAGAAGTTAATCTCTTCACACTTTCTTGTGAAGCCATTAACTGTCGACATAGACAAAGAGAAGGATATCCATGGCGGATATGGATATTGGTATGGAATTTAGAATTTCGTAGGATCATCTAAGGCCGTATCCCACAGAACTATTGATAGAAAGGGAATGAATCGAGGATACGAATTTTGTGTTTTCCAGCCATCCGAAAGCATTAGCAGCAGAAGAAAAAATTGAACTTTCAAGCAATACTCTGCAAATATGAACCAAAAGAATAACATATGTATTGACAATCTGTGGCTGATATATTATGATTAAAAGGGGGAAGCATTACAGAAGCCACACGGGATATTGTTGGAAACTCGTATTTGTTTTCCCTCTGGATTTTCAGTTAATATTATCGTAGTTGTATCTCATATTCATGTTCGATTCTACATTACTGCATTCTCTATTAAAATCTTCCATCATCTTGTGCAATTCCTTCCATGGGTCACTATATATATACACACACACACACACACACACATATATATATATATATATATATATATATATATATATATATATATATATATATATATATATATATATATGAATAAATACACACACACACATATATATATATATATATATATATATATATATATATATATATATATATATACATGTAAATATATAAATATATATATATATATATATATATATATATATATATATATATATGTGTGTGTGTGTGTGTGTGTGTATGTGTATATATAT
>NC_090726.1:76642202-76654702 GCF_036898095.1 Palaemon carinicauda | reverse complement strand
GGACCCCAATAACCATCGATAGAATAGTATTAAGATGTTTAGTCTTTGAAGGCTAAAAGCACCCACTGTTTAAAAGTATCTCGCTTCAGTATATTTGATTGATGATATAAAAGAATGCTCTTCAATTTCCTTTCTACATAATTTTTTACTAATTTCATTGCAGGTGCGTGATATATAAGACAACTACCTGATATATGAATAAAGGAAAAGGGATAAGGAAAGGAAGATAATTATCTCCGCCAACGAACTTTAGAGGAGGTTCTGTTTTCGACCTTGTCAGTACGTGAAAAAACTTACTACCCACAATTCTCATGACAACAACCAAAGCCGCAGAACGCTACAGTCAAAGTTTTGCAACAGCTAAAGGAGATTTAGTGCGAAACTCGTTAAAATCCTTCCTAAAGAATTCTCATACTCGAAACTATCTTACAGGTATCTCGTATGCGACAAAGTCACTACAATAGCAATTTGGAAATGTTCAAGGATATCTCTATTTCACTCCCTCCGGCCTATCGGGGGTACATTATTCGGTTTTGTTTTGGTATGCCATCTCATTTATGGCGTGATCTCAGAAGTAATTCTTTTGCTTTGGTATGCAATCTCAATATTTTTAATAGATAAATAAACAAGAATAGAAAATCTAATGGTTTAAGCTCCGTATGTACTGGTCTGTGGTAATGTTGAGCTGCGTAGAGTAACATCAATAATTAATTGTTATTTCTCAGATAATTATTCCCGGTAAATATACTTTTTTTTTTTAGAAAACTGAGTGGTTCTTGCGTCGCCGTCAAGTGAAGTGAGATCTTTATTATTCTGTGAGATCGCATACCAGCACGACTTCGAGATCGCATACCAAAAAAGCGCCCATTATTCTCGTCGGGAAGTTGATTTATTCCCTAAGAACACATTTTTGCACCCCTCTCTCTTGGAATGGACAATAAATTGCATACCATTTCAAAGGAAATGTTGGCAGTAATTGGAACTTACGAGACATTATATTATCCTACTAAAGAAATACAGCTTTGCACGAGTACAATGCTGTGAAAGAATTCAGGGTAAAGAAAGCTGTGTATGTCTTCGGTATTAATATTTAACAATTTCAATTATGTTTATCCTTTTTTTTTCTAACCAATATTACACGGTACGTTACGTTGATGTACGGTTAATGCATGAAGCTAGTAGAATATGTATTGCAGCACACACCATAACATAAACATAATAGTTAAATTTTCTCTGAAGCCGGTCATACTATTATTTTAGAATTTAGAACAGCAGTAACTTCGCTCCATTTCAACATACGTTTTTGAGACACTTGGTGTTTTAACGATTGATGTAGGCATAATTATTTATGGTGATGTGAAGGATTAGGAGTAATGTAGTAGGTTGGCTAGGTCACCAGCCACCCGTTGAGACACTACCACTAGAGACTTATGGGGTCGTTTGACTGGCCAGACAGTACTACAGTGCGCCCTTCTCTCTGGTTACGGTTAATTTTTCTTTTGCCTACACATTCACCGAATAGTCGGGCCTATTCCTTACAAATTCTCATCTGTCCTCATACACATGACAACACTGACATTACCAAACAATTCCTCTTCATCCAAGGGGTTAACTACTGCACTGTAATTGTTCAGTGGCTACTTTCCTCTTGGTATGGGTAGAAGAGGTTCTTTAGCTATGGTAAGCAGCTCTTCTGGGAGAAGGACACTCCGAAATCAAACCATTTTTCTCTAGTCTTGGGTAGTGCCATAGCCTCTGTCCCATGGTCTTCTACTGTCTTGGGTTAGAGTTCTCCTGCTTGAGGGTACACTCGGTCACACTATTCTCTCTTATTTCTCTTCTTCTTTTTTTGTTAAAGTTTTTTATAGTTTATATAGGAAATATTTATTTTGGTGATGTTGTTCTTAAAATATTTTATTTTCCCTTGCATCCTTTCCTCACTGGGCTACTTTTCCCTGTTGGAGTACTTGGGCTTATAGCATCTTGCTTTTCCAACTAGGGTTGTAGCTTGGCTAGTAATAATAATAACAACAATAATAATAATAATAATAATAATAATAATAATAATAATGGATACTGGGGAGCAGGATAGAGCTCTAAAGGGAAGGGTGGGAAAATTAGTGAATTATTTAGGCATATTTTCTTATGACCATGTGGGATGTATAACCTAGAGGTCATACAGTGAAGAGGCTATCACATTCATCGCAAATACGTTGGAAACCTCTTCAGACATCTATAGCATAGGACATGTATGCTTTTATGTAGATAAGTCACCTGAAAATTATAGCATATTCATATATATATATATATATATATATATATATATATATATATATATATATATATATATATATACACATATATACACACACACACACACACACATATATATATATATATATATATATATATATATATATATATATATATATATATATATATATATATACAGTATATATATATATATATATATATATATATATATATATATATATATATATATATATATATATATATATATTTGGGCTCAAGCCATGTCGTCCTGATGGAAGTTCCTATAGGGTAGCTTCCTAGGGTATATTACAACTACGGCGATATTCCCAGAGAATTTACCTTAAGGTACCAGAATTCTAACTCCTGGAGCGAGTATCCCTCGTGAAAGGGATATCGCGACATATCAGAGGACGTATTCTAGACACGTCACATGGCAATCTACGACCTGAACAGAGATTCGTCTCGTAGGAGGGAGATTGACGAGATACGAATTCGGGAAAGAAAAAGGGGAGCCGCTCCCAAGGCTTCCCTATCCCCCGATTCGTATGCGTGCCTGGCGCCAATCCTGGCGCCATCTGTATTCCTTTTTGCGTAGCTTAACAACTCGGTGTTTTTTCCTGTTTTTCTCGCAAATCTTGGATTTATTCAGCTTTTCATGGCTTCTTCGTCTTCGTTGACCTCGGATAAGTTGAGTATAGTGTCTGTTATGTATAAATGTAGGCTCTTGGTAAAATTTTGAGTGATTAATAGGATTAATCTTTGATACAAGAGCCGTAGCCTACCAGAGGTGTCCTGGACACTGTCACTCGCTAGGTATAAATTAGTTAGTCAGAGTGACATTCCTGGTTGTTTTGCTTAATAAATTTTAGCTATTTAGCTTTACATAGGATTTCCTTTCGTGCTTAGTATTATTTGGCGAAGTATTCGCCATTCTGGCCTACGCTAGGCCATGTAGCCTAGTTGTTTGGTCCTAGTACTTAATGCATGATTTTGGTTTTTCCGAGTGTAATTAAAATTTTATTGAAGCTTTAGGCTATATTTTATACATTTTAGACTGTGTGGAATATTTCCAAGATTGTATACGTGAGAGTTTCGGTGAATCAGGTAATCGATTCTCTTGGTGCCTAGGCTAATTGCTTATGGAGCCGTAGTATACTTTATTATACTCCCCGGTTGCTTTCTTTTCTTCGGAGAAGGTATGCAATCCCTTTCCCTCTGTTTAAGCCTTGGGCTTATCCCTAAGTGGTTTTTTCCGAATTTATTTTCGATAAAACTATACTAGGGTGTTACTGTACCTTCCTGTTCCAGCAGAGTCTGGTTCAAAGAGGGACAGAACAACAGAGTTTTTAGTCTGAGTCCGTGTTGTCTGGCTTGGGGCAGAGTCTCCCTCGCTGACCTAACACTTACAAAGGGAGCTTAGCTCCCTTAGGTCACTATCGAAGGTTTCTGTAGTTATGATTCCTTCTTGTGTGATCGACCAGACTAAGTCCTGTTGCTGTTCTCGGGGAGGATAATATCTTCCCTTGGGAGTAGCAACGCCTTCCTTGCTTTGGTGCTCTGGAAGCTGGCAGGTATTATACTACTGTGCTGGCCCTTTCCCTTAGATCTCCCTTAGGCTAAGACAAAGTTCTTGGCTGCGGGTGATCTGTCACTAAAGCAAGGTTGGCAGGACCCTCTTGTCCCTTCCCCCTCTATCTCCGTAATGGCCTAGCCATTACTGTACTGTACCTTGCCGGCCGGCAGAGCTGGCCGGCAGGGGTATTACTGTACTGTATGTCATTTTACTTCTGGACCTAGTATAGGTTGGGATGTGGAATTGACTAAGCCCATTGCCGGCCGGCAGAGATGCTGGACGGCAAGGGTCTTATGTTTTCGAGTGCTGCCCGGACCTCTCTTGTTCCCTCATCCATGCCTGCCGGCAGAGCCGGACGGCATTGATCAAGGAAGCCTGAATTAAGTTTCTCCCCTTCCTTATATGCACTCTTTCGGTTGCCGGGCTTGGGGGGTTGTGTACACTCTTATCCCGGCATCCATTCTATTTTCTTCTAGTGCTGTACCTGTCCCGGCTGCCGTCATAGGCCGGCTGCCGGCCTATGAGGCCGGCAGCCGGGCAGGTGTAGTCTTCTGGTTCTTTTGCTGCCGGCTGGCATCGGTCTTGTACCTTTGCCGGCCGGCTTATGTCAGTCCTTGTCTGCCGGTCACCAAGAGTGTGGCCGGCAGCTGGGTACTACCTTGTGTAGTTGCTGGCCGGCAATCATTGCCGGCCAACACTGGCTGTTGCTGGCCGGCAGCTGCTGCCGCCAGCACAGGCATTTGAACCAGAGGGCTGCCGCCCTATAGCTGTTAAGTAGTATACTTTAAAGCTAATTGTGGTGTGTGCCGGCCGGCAAAGGCAGGCCGGCACACATCCTCCTATACTGTACTAGTATTCTTCTGTATAGCATATACAGTAAGAAGAAAACTATAGTAAAAGTTTAGGTACAGCACTGTATCTTCTAACACTATTGTGTTTTCTTGCACGGCCCTTTGCTGTTGCCTTCAGACAAGAAGCAGAGTTCTTCCCTGTCTATTATCCCGGATTTTAAAATCATTGCCTAGGTGTGAGCTCCACCTGTTTCCTCTGGAAACTTTGCACTGGTTACTCTAGTAGAGATAAACCATTTTGATTTTATTATCTGGAAGGCTGCAGCAATGGGTTGTGAGGGAAACACAAGTGTGTGTCTTTAATTTCTGAATTGTTATGCTATACTATGCATATCCAGTGATACATAGTTCACTTGATACTCATGGAAATTTCTTCTCTTTACAGAAGGACACTCCGAAGTGGGGAAGTGCTTTCTGCAATGTCAGCAGCAAGAACCTCTGCGGACATGAGTTTTGTAGGAGACACGCAGCATACGCTGTCTCCAAGGATGATCTCCGGTATTGGGACCCTCAGGTATGTACTGTGTGCACTAACCTGATTAATGAGACATTTAAATAGCTAGGAAGAAGCTTCGTACCTGGGTAAGGGGCTTCCAAAAGTACACTTCTGGCCCTTATCTTCCAAGTGAGAAGATGAGGGCGTATCTTTTCCCTAAGGCATCAGCTGATGCAGTGATTCCCCAGCCTCAAGAGGAGATCCCCTAAGTTCAGATCCAGGTGGATGCTGAAGTCGCGGTCGCGATGCAAGACATCCAGCTAAATGACAGGATATCTGATGTGGACGGGTGTCAGGAGGAAGACCTCCTTGCAGAAGCCCAGGATGAAGTTCAAGTCCCTCTACATCGGCCGGTCTCCCAGTAGGGCTGGGACAGGCCCTCTCTTCTATTGTTGGAATGATCCAACAAATGCAGAAGGAGAATCAGGAGAAGGCGGCTGCAATGGAACTGCGAATGCAGTGCCTTGCAGAATCACATGGGCCCCAGAAAAGCTCAATGTGAAAGACCTTCCTTTGTGCTCGGATGCTAACCCATGGAGGTATGCTGAGCACATGTCGATGACGACTGGAAAGATCGTCATCTCGGATATGCTGGGCTCAGTTCCCCTGGAGGGTGGAATTCTGGCCCAGCAAGGCACCATATCCGGACTGTTATGTCCGGCTGAGGAAGGAACCAGCTTCAAAGGAGGAGGCAGAGCCGAAGGAGGTCATAGTGATGACCATGCTAAGGCTCAAGCTCTACTTTCATCTTCGATGAAAGAGAGGGGCTTCTCTAACTCAAAGGTAGCTGCATTGAATAGGAAGCTCCCTTCCTTTGTGTCCTCGCCTACTAGAGCCTTCCCCCTTTTACAGAAAGGGTTTCTGGCTGTACTAAAAGCAATCGAGGCCGGCAAGTCTTGCCCCTCCCTAGAGGAGTGTAAACCCTTGTCGCTGGCCCTGCCTATGGACCACAAAGTTTGGAAGGACGTCCATCTTACGTTCTAAGTGGGAAAGTTGGAGGCTGATATTGCCGGACGTCAGTTCGGCAAGGACCTCCCTAAGCTGTCTGACTTTCTTTTGTGAAGTGAGTTCGATACAAAAGAAAGACTGACTGCCTCAATGTCTCTTCAGACTACTCTCGAGACGATGGCAAGTGACCCCAAGGTCCATGAAATGTTCATGGTAGTGGCCAAGCCTCATCTGGCCACAGTGACGAAGGACCTTTATGGCTTCGTCAAGGCAAGGAGAGCTTGTAGGGAGTTCGTGTTTACCTCGGCTACAGTGAGGCACGAGCTAAAGAAACTAATCTCCTCCAACATTTGGGGAAAAGACCTTTTTCCCTACCGACTTGGTCAAAGAAGTTTTTGATAAAGCCACCTTGGAGAATAGAAACCTTCTCCAGAAGTGGGACCTGGCTATCAAAAGAAAGTCTTCCCCGGATGAGGGTCCTCAACCAAAGAGGAAGACTATGAGGACTAGGCTACCGTCTCGGCCAGCCAAGCCTCTTAGACAGCAACAGCAACTGCAATTGCCATTGCCCCCAGTCCCCCAGATCGTGGCACAAACCCCGACCACCTTTCAGTGGGTACCCCAGGCCGTGTCGACACAGTCCACGGCATTCACCCCAGCGTTCGAAGGGCAGTCTACTTCCTTCCGAGCAAAGCCTAGAGGAGCAGCCAGAGGCTCGTCTAGTCGCCCCTCAAGGGGAAGGGGATTCAGGGGTGGTCGTGGTCAGGAAGGCAAGACCTCAGGACGGCAGTCCAAGTGAGGTGATACCGGTAGGAGGGAGACTTCTGAAATTTCGGGATCGGTGGACCTTCGATCCCTGGGCCCACAGCCTACTCAAGAATGGATTGGGCGGGAGCTGGTACAGCACTCCACCCCCGTACCTTCGGTTTTTCCAACACTCCACCCCCGTTATGGAGGAGTACGTTCAAGAACGGTTGGAGAAAAAGGGTGAAGCCCATCAATTTCTAAGGGAGGCTGTTTTGTGTTCCCAAGAAAGACTCGGAAAAGCTCAGAGTCATTCTGGACTTGTCGCCACTTAACAAGTTCATAGTGAATTGCAAATTCAAAATGCTAACACTGCAACACATAAGGACCTTACTGCCCAAGAGGGCATATTCCGTCTCTATAGACTTGTCAGATGCCTACTGGCACATTCCAATTAGCCATCGACTCTCCCCCTACCTAGGGTTCAGGCTACAGCGAAGACTATACGCCTTCGGAGCCATGCCATTCGGGCTAAACATAGCCCCAAGGATTTTTACGAAGCTTGCGAGCGTAGCTCTCAAACAATTTCGCCTAAAGGGAATTCAGGTAGTAGCCTACCTGGACGACTGGTTGGTGTGGGCAGCATCCGAGACAGAATGCTTGCAAGCCTCCAGTCAGTGATCCAGTTCCTAGAGTACCTAGGCTTCAAGATCAACAGAAAAAGTCTCGACTTTCTCCATCTCAAAAGTTCCAGTGGCTAAGATCCACTGGGACCTTTTGTCACACCGTTTCTCCACCCCAGCGAAGAAAAGGAAGGAGATAGCGGGTTCTGTCAAGAGACTTCAAGATTCCGAAAGGATATCAAGACACGAGCAGGAGAGAGTACTGCGCTCTCTCCAGTTTGCTTCGGTGACAGACCCAGTGCTAAGAGCACAGCTAAAGGATGCAATCGGAGTTTGAAGAAGTTATGCATCAAACGCGTGAAGAGATCTGAGAAGACCAGCCGCTTCGGCTAAGTACTCTTCTCAGGCCTTGGTCCCAAGCCAGACATCTAAAGAAGTCAGGTTCTTCTTCAGCCACCTCCCCTGTCGGTGACGATTCACTCAGACGCCTCAAAGGAGGGATGGGGAGGTCACTCTCATCGGAAAAAAGTCCAGGGGACTTGGTCCAGGCTATTCAAGACCTTTCTCATAAAACTTTCTAGAAGCTAGGGCAGTGCTCCTTACCTTAAAGAAAGTCTCCCCGCGTCATTCGTTCCACATAAAGTGGTAATAGACAGCGAGGTAGTTGTAAGATACTTGAATCGACAAGGATCGAGGTCACCACCTCTCAACCAGGTGATGTTGGCCGTCTTCCGATTGGCGGAAAAGAAGAAGTGGTACCTGTCGGCAGTTCACCTTCAAGGAGTCCGCAATGTGACAGCGGACGCTCTATCCAGGTTCACACCGATAGAGTCGGAATGGTCCTTAGACGCAGGATCATTCTCCTTCATTCTGAATCAGTCCCAGAACTGCAGATAGACCTCTTTGCGACGAAAGACAACAAGAAGTTGCCCCTGTACGTGCCCCGTACGAGGACCCCTTAGCGGAAGCAGTGGACGCGATGTCCCTCGACTGGAACAGATGGTCCAAGATATATCTGTTCCCTCCTCACAACCTTCTGTTGAGGGTCCTCAACAAACTGAGATCCTTCAAAGGGTAGCGGCAATAGTGGCCCACAAGTGGCCGAACAGCGTGTGGTTCCTCCTGGCATTGGAACTGTAGCTGAAGTTTGTACCACTACCAGATCCAGTTCTGACCCAGCGAGTCCAGAAGTCAACTGTCTGCGCTTCATTACAGAAAACCCGGACCCTGCAGTTCATGATTTTCTCTCCCTAGCGGTGAGAAAGCGTTTCGGGATTTCGAAAGCCAGTATAGACTTCATTGAGGAATATAAATGCAAATCTACTAGAAGGCAATATGAGTCATCTTGGAGAAAATGGGTGGCCTTTTGTCAAGGCGAAGATTCCGCAGGAGATCTTGACAGACTTCTGCTTATCTTTTTTCCCCACCTCCATGGTCAAGGGTTGGCAGCGAACACGATTTCAGCGTGTAAGTCTGCTTTGACAAGACCCATTCTATATGCCTTCCAGGTCGACCTAGGTAACGAGATCTTTAATAAAGTCCCGAAAGCCTGTGCTAGGCTCAGACCTTCAGCACCTCCAAAGCCCATTTCATGGTCTTTAGACAAGTTCTTCATTTCGCTTCTCTTTTGAGCAATGAAGAATGTGCGTTAAAGGATTTGACACAAAAAGTTATTTTCCTAATTTGCACTCGCGTCCGGGGCCAGGGTTAGTGAAATTGTAGCCTCTCGAGAGAGGCAGGTCGTGTTCAGTTCCTGGATGGGGAAGAACTGAACCTGTTTCCGGATCCTACGTTTCTCGCCAAGAATGAGTTACCCACCAACAGGTGGGGTCCCTGGAGAATCTGCCCTCTGAAAGAAGATGCATCTCTATGTCCAGTAGAATGCCTAAAGGTCTATCTTCATAGAACTTCAGACTTCAAGGGTGGTCAACTATTCAGGGGAGAAACATCAGGCTCAAATTTATCTCTGAATCAACTCAGAGCAAAAATCACATATTTTATTCGCAGAGCGGATCCTGACAATACACCCGCAGGTCACGATCCGAGGAAAGTTGCCTCATTCTTAAATTTCTTTAATTGCATGGATTTTGAACATCTCCGTTCATACACTGGCTGGAAGTCTTCCAGAGTGTTCTTTCGCCACTATGCGAAGCAAGTAGAGGAACTAAAAGAGATCTGTGGTAGCAGTGGGTCGCGGTGTTAACCCTACTGTTTAACTCTGCGAGGAACAGTGGTCTTAATTGGGACGATTAATTCCAGGGTGAGTGTGTAGTTACATACTGTACTACAAACTAAGTAAGGGCACTGTGTTTCCCATCCAGACTGTTCCATTTCCGAAGGTGAACCTAGCATAAGTGCAGACATGTGTGCCGAGCGTTTCTAACGCTAATGTCATTGATTTGTAATACAGGCTTTTATGACTTTGATACCTCGGTATCTTAAAAGTGGCATCTAATGTTTTTCTTTCAGACAAACAAGCCCTGTTTACTATCATACTTATGCTTAAAGTTTTGGGTTATCCTCTTCTTATATATATATATATATATATATATATATATATATATATATATATATATATAATTGTGGTTAACCTGTCTATTTATTGCCTGTCAATAATCTGGTTCTTGAGAACCTTGCGTCTCCTTCACCTGTGTCAATTTACTGGTATAATTGAGCATTCATTCTATGTACCTTATCTGGGATAATTCTAATAGAATTGTTCCTTTATGCAAGCTATGTTGCATTGGTTTTCCTCCTATGCGGATATAAAACCTTTGTCCAATACAAGTATTGTGCGGAAAACTGGTCGATATTTCATATTGACGCAGTGGTCCTTTACAAACTATGCTTTACTTAATATAGGGCGAGACCACTATATTAGCTTGCCTGGTATTCGTACATAGATATATGTACTCTTCGAGACTTTTCCAGAGTCTAGTAGGACTCTTCCCTGTAGGGGGCAGGAAGCTCTAACATAGTTTATAGTTAGTTGAAAAGATGTATAACGGTAACATCTTAGGTCTCTAGGTCTAGTCGACCGGGAAAAAATTACCTCCGGGGAGTACGGCACGTTCTGAGAATCCACAGATACAGTAATGCTCTGGTACACTTCCATCAGGACGACATGGCTTGAGCCCAAAAAACGGATTTTGAGCGAAGCGAAAAATCTATTTTTGGGTGAGATAGCCATGTCGTCCTGATGGACCCGCCCTTGCCTTTCTAAGAAAGGGCTGTAGGACCCCTCCCTACATACAGTATCTGTAGCACCTCGTGTACGCTACAAGGAATACAGATGGCGCCAGGATTGGCGCCAGGCACGCATACGAATCGGGGGATAGGGAAGCCTTGGGAGCGGCTCCCCTTTTTCTTTCCCGAATTCGTATCTCGTCAATCTCCCTCCTACGAGACGAATCTCTGTTCAGGTCGTAGATTGCCATGTGACGTGTCTAGAATACGTCCTCTGATATGTCGCGATATCCCTTTCACGAGGGATACTCGCTCCAGGAGTTAGAATTCTGGTACCTTAAGGTAAATTCTCTGGGAATATCGCCGTAGTTGTAATATACCCTAGGAAGCTACCCTATAGGAACTTCCATCAGGACGACATGGCTATCTCACCCAAAAATAGATTTTTCGCTTCGCTCAAAATCCGTTATATATATATATATATATATATATATATATATATATATATATATATATATATATATATATATATATATATGAAAATCAGTCTGAGTGTATATCATATGCAATAAAATACAATGCAAGCGTTCCATTTCTGATTCTATTAACCACATTGTTTATTTACTGTAAGATATTGTATCGGGGGCGAGTTGTCATATCATAATCATGAGAAAGATGACATATAGGATTAGTCGTGCGGGACAGAGAGACTATTTCTGTGTCTGTTTGTTCAGGTTTGGCCTTATTCTAGACAGATAATGTAACAGAATAATTTCATGATAATAACATTTCCAATATATTAAAAAAAGATAATAACTTCGATAATAATTTTCACAATAATAAATAGTAACATTCTAAACAATAATTTCAAAATATTTTAGTAACTTTGATAATTTCCATTATAACTATTTTATTTTTGAATGATGGACTAGCAGCTAAGTATTATTTAATTTTCTTGGTGAGGTTAGAATAGGTTAATTTAGGTTAAATTAGGGTTGCTTAGGTTAGAGAGAGAGAGAGAGAGAGAGAGAGAGAGAGAGAGAGAGAGAGAGAGAGAGAGAGAGAGAGAGAGAGAGAGAGATATTAGGGGTAGCCAATGAGGTTATGGGAGGTGTTGGAGATCGGTTACCGAAAGCAAATGAAGTTAATGGAACGGGTGGAGTTAGGTTAGATCTGTATACAGTTAGGATATGGGGCAGCCAATGAAGTTTTTAGAGAGGGGGTAGAGTTGAGTTAAGGGCTACCCAATTGGAATGGATCGATCCTTATGGAATGAAACGTGACATTTACTCTAATGATAGGCACTCCCTTTCGGCTTCTATGTGATGGTGATGAAGACCCATGCCCGCTTCGATGCTTAGGTACTTAGTTCTCTGAAGTCCTTATGGGACTACCTTTCCTTTTATCGTTCTTAATCCAAGCGTCCAAATGTTTCCTTGGAGAAATATATTAAATTTATTTATTTATTTATTTTTTTTTTTGGATATTATATCCAAAAAAGTTAGGCGTTGTTGATTTAGCATTATTTTATAAACAGTTGAAAAGGATTGTGTATATGTAGCCAGAGAGAAAATGTGGCAGAGATTTACAAAGGTTAATGAACTAGAAATGTTTGCACTTACTTAATTTATCATCTAACCATACTAGAGACCCCGTTTTTTTCCATGAAGAATATTGATGATGATATATATATATATATATATATATATATATATATATATATATATATATATATATATATATATATATATATATATATATATATTTTATAAAGATATACCTATATTTTGTTCTTATATATTTAC
>NC_090726.1:76629702-76637202 GCF_036898095.1 Palaemon carinicauda | reverse complement strand
GAGTCCAAATTTAAATGTTGAATAAGCATGTGATGGACAGCTTCTGGCGAGCAAAATGAAATTACGGAGAGTAAAATGCCACTTTTTTTTATTAAAATGAAACGTATCTAATAAATGGTCCTACCAGTATTAACTTATACATTAGAAACGTAAGCCCCTACTAAATTGCTAGAAAATAAGCTAGTTACAACCCAAAGAGTTATGGAAAGAATAATGATAGGATTAACACTAAGCGACATAAAAAGAGAAACATAGATATAAGAGGAAACTGAAATAAGGGAAATTCTAACAACATGTAAGAAAAAGTAATGGTCATGATCATGATATATAAATAAGAACGGCAGATAATTCATGGATATTAAGCATAACAGAATGGGTCCCGAGATCTTGCTAAATGAGCTGGAAAAGGAAGAAAAACGAAGTGTTGACGAGCTAAGATATTTAACAACGACCTTGGCTCCTTCCGCAAAGGGCGACACGGGGTCACTGATATGCTCGTAAGTGACTGAGGAGACAACACTTCTCCTCTCTCAATTACAGCTGTTACTTTACTTACATGTCTTTCCGAGCTCACACACGTACTTACCCACCATGACTTTCTATCGGCAAAATATACCCTCCTGTTTTTACTGTTATTGTATCTATTCCCCCGAAAATGCGTATTTGATTATTAGAGATAAAATCAATACCTGAAATAGCCTCGACTCCCAGAATACTGAAGGTGGGCAAGACAAAAAAATCATGTGTAAACTTCACAGACCTCACCTTAAAGTTGATGATTGTTGTATCGTTTATGTGTAGTTTATTTCCTCCTGGCGTGTCAAGAACGATGGGTGCCGCTGACTGTAGTGGGCTTGAAGAGAATCTTTTTTTCAATCAGTGAAACGCTGGCTCCTGTGTCAATCAGCGCTCGAATAGATTTATCTGGCAGGGCAATCATTATGAGAAAAGGGGCAAGGGCCAATGACCTCAGCTGCAATGCCGCTGCTCCCTAGTGTTGCGTGGGTGAGGTCGGAGGTACCGATGGAGGTCCCAGTGCCTTCTCTGTCACGTCTGTCGTCACTGATTCCTGGGCTACTGCTTGTGATGTAATGGGGGTTGGGGTCCTTGAACTCCCTCGACTCCCCCTTCCTCTGTTTCCTTTTCCTTGGATGTTGGGCGGGGGGAGGGGTGTGTGTGCCACAGACTGCCCGCCATGGGTGTTTTTTCCTGAGCAGTCTCGAGATAGATAAACCTAGGCCTGACAAGTGTAACAGCAGGGGATCCTTTAGTGGGGCACCCCACTCATCAGTGACCCTCTCCCCAACACAGCCAACATCTAATTTACTAACTGTGTTCCCCCTTACCTCTCTTCGGGGGTCGAGTGCCTCTCATGGCTACCAACTTCTTGGAATCAGGCCAGCTATTCCCAGTAATTTTTTATTCTGGCAAATTGTCTAAAATGTTTTGTATCGCACTCACTACGTCTGCTAATGGGCGATTGTCATCGAACAAATAACCACATAAAGACGGGTTTACTAAGCTGCGGATATGTTTGCAGGCAATTGCTTTTTTATCACCTTCTGGGAGATTGGCACTTCGGGTAGCAAACGAATCGCAATCCCGAAAAATGAGAGCTATAAAACTAGGAACGGATTCACCTTCCCGTATTTTGGGTTTGTAATTTTCTTTCATGTCTCCCTTTTCTCATATTAAGCAAGACATATTTCTCAATTAAATGTCGTTTTATTTCAGTATAACTTCTTAAACTGTCTTGTAGCCAACATATTACCTCCATTGCCGGAGCATCTTTCAGCAATCTAATTACTTGAATAGCTTTTTCTCTTTCCGACCACCCATATGTGGCTACTTCAAAGTCTCTCTAAAACACTTCCATCGACCGAAACCCTTCGTTAGGCCGTTGATCATCAAAAGGCCTAACACTTGCCTGGAGTTCTGGCAACTTTCGAACTACGATTTCCGTATCATCACTCGGCTGTGCATGTGTACTTTCAATTGTGTGCGTTTGGACTTCGTCCATGTACGTAGAATATGCTGTAGTTGCACGCCGCTCCTGTTCTCATTCCACTAAGAATCTGTTTATTAACTGTTGTATGTTATCTAACTTATTTTCCAATTCTTGCGTTTTAATTTCCTGTCAATAATCTTCATCAGGAACGCTATATCTCACTGCTCCTTCGTTTTCATCTCCTGCAGCAGCAGCGTCTTCTATGTTAGTCTTTGTGTATCTCGGCATCTTTAACTTATTTCACTGGCTCAAAAAACAACTTCACTTACAGCATACACAAACAGACGAATTTGTACACCTAACACCAATATGACCCATGTAGATAGGTAATGAGACTTCGGAATATGGGTTTTCTTTATTTATTACAAAAAGTTTGTTCATTGGTACACCGTACGCAACTACCCTCTCAGGTGAGGGACTTGTCAACTTGAGAGCCCAAAGGCAACTATACTCCCTTCGCTGACAAAATGCAGTCTTGTAAAATAACATGCTGAGATATAGGTTTTTGTGAAATACTCATGAATATTGAGTTCATTTACCTTGACGTACAAAACACACCTATATAGATGAATTACGAAATTACTCGATCCCCAAGCTCCTCTCTCCGTGAGAAGGTTCACACTCGCTCTCACTAGTCTATGATAAGTGGAGGACACTCCGACCTGGAATAGGCATTGCATGTACTAAGCAGTTATGGAACAAAAAAACATATGCATACATATATACTGTATATATATATATATATATATATATATATATATATATATATATATATATATATATATATATATATATATATATATATATAAATCACCCTCCCCAAAAAACTCCTCTTCCACGAAAAAAAATATAAATTAAATATTGCATGAAAAACAAAAATTTACACGCTATAATACAAAAAATTCCAATAATTTCTTCTTAAGACGTCTGCAACAAAAATACAGAATACCCAAAGTAAAAAAAAAAAAGAAAAACTCATAATATCAATATTACACAACCTCATGAATAACCTCCTAATGGTTGTGGGCAATACAGGCTTCTTGGGCGGGATAGGGATAGGAATATATATTCCTTCATCCCTCAATTTTACTTGTCCGGGATTACAGCAAAAATTTCGCAACACAACTCACCACCACCGTTTCACCACTTATTCAAGTCACTACAAGACGCACTTAACCCTTTCAACCTGTGGCCACTAGCCCGTCTTCCCGAGAAAATCATTAATTTTCTCACCCTTCTCTTATAGCATTAAGTATAAGGTATTCCCATCTACACATTCTCTAACTCTGCCTATCCTCAAGGATGAACTTTCAATTCCGCTGCCACTTGCTATTCGGGAACCGCACTGGCCACAGCAACCAGGAATCATATAAATACATGAATAATACAGCATCCGCCTGACGGATCTCATTTGCCCTATTTAAACTCTGATTGTTTTTTAGGTTCACTCAGCAATGGTATAAGTATGGCCACACTCAGTAAAATTACCACAACATTTTACGTATACATTAAGCATCAACATAAGAACCCCTTATTATCAACAAGTTTATTTAAAAAATACGTCAAAAGAAGAAACGAGGTCTGTTCAAAGAACAACAACAAGAAAGGGAAAAAAAAAATTCTACTCATCTACTTGAGGAATGTTACGTATGCAGGGTGTAAGGAGGAACACTTAAAAACTATCGCTTCATGCACCACATGTTTGTATGCCTGATAATGATCAGACACTTCGCCATTAATAATGCTTTTTATCCCAACTGCGTTAGATTTAACCACCTTTACTCAGTTTGGACGCAAATACACTGGTTTTAGTTTGTGTTTCTTAGGTTGCAATCATTTCAAATACACACGATCGCCCACAAATACCTTTACCGGTGCGGTTTTGACACCCCCCCCCCCCATCATACTTTGAGCTGTGTTTTTCATTAGCTCTTTCCAAAAAACTTTCAGTGGTGTTTATTACTTTCATCAATAGATTTAATAATTATACACGGTATTGCTCAGTTGAATAATTTGGCAATTGTTGCGAATTAATGAGTACAGGATCCTGCCATACACTAATAAGAAAGGCATGTCCCTGAGCGAAGCATTGTATGCAATGTTCAAAGCTTACTCAGCTGTAGGAAGCATGGTGTGTCAATGAAGGGGGTCATCAGCCACTAAGTAACCTAAAATTCGCATTACTTTCTTATTATACGATTCCAGTAATCCATTTGCTGAAGGCCTGTATGCAGTCACTGAAAAGTTTTCAATTTTCATTTTGTCCATGACCGATTTCACCACCTTATTTACAAACTTGAGATCCTTATCACTTATTAAAAGTTTTGGGCAAACAAACCTAGTAATGAAAGAGCACAGCGCCTGGGCTAATGAATTTGCCAATGTATCTAACATTGCGTAAGTATGAGTGTAACGAGTAAATGCAACCACATATATACATATATATATATATATATATATATATATATATATATATATATATATATATATATATATATATATATATATATATATATATATATATATATATATATATATATATATATATATATATATATATATATATATATATATATATATATATATATATATATATATATATATATATATATATATGTGTGTGTGTGTATTGTTAACCCATTAGGAAATGGTCCTACTACATCCATATGCACTCTATACTATGTAATAGGAATCACAGGCCATTTTCTGGCTTTTGGTACAGTGTTCTTATGTTCTTGAAAAAAAGTTACATGTATGACAACCTTTTATGTAATTCTCTATAGATCTTTTCATTCCTAACCAAAAGAAGGATTCACATGCTCACCTTAATGTTCTATCAATCCCTAAATGCCCTGCATACGGACTTGCATGTACAATGTGGATGGCTCGATTAATTAAAGACGGAGGAAGAACTACCCGTGTATAAAACTCCCCTCCCCTCTTTTCATTAGCCCAATATAAGGCACATTCAGAAATGACGGATAACTCTCTGATTTCCCTTTAATCCCTGCTTGCACTCTTTCCATCCATTACTTTTTTCTGTCCCTCTCGGACTTCCTTCATGTCCCAGCCTCCCAAGTCAATTAAACCTGCACATTCAGGGCATTCATTTTGGATACCCCTGGTCATGTCCTCAGCCACCCACATATATTCTCCCTCTCTCTCTCTCTCTCTCTCTCTCTCTCTCTCTCTCTCTCTCTCTCTCTCTCTCTCTCCCTCTCTCTCTCTCTCTCCACTACCGTGTTCTGTTTATTCCGCGGGAGAATTCATACCCCGTTCTCTATTTTCTTTATGTTGATGGGAGTCTTCAATATTTTGGTTATGTTCTTCATTCCTCTTTTGTGCCCTAGTTGCTACTCCTATTACGGTACCTCTAGAGAGAGCGTCAGCTACCTTGTTAGATTTACCTTCTATGTGGTGAAAACCCTTTATATGAAACTCTAATAATCTCTCAATCTATGTCGCTTGTCGAGAGGTCAAATAATTTTCATGATACACATTACATTAGGGGTGATGATCACTTTGATACTCAATCGACTGACCTAATAAAAAGAACTGACGCTTCTCTAGAACCCCAAAAATAGCCAAAGCCTCTCGATCGAATGTGCTATAATTCCTTTCACCCCCTTTTAATGCCTGGGAAGCTAAACTAATGGGTCGCCCTCTTCCTTTATCCACTCGTTGAGAAACTACGCCACCAATAGCTAAGTTACTCTCATCTGTTGTCACTAAAAATGGGTGATGAAATCTAGGATATGCGATTAAATCATTGCTAGTTAAGGCACCTTTCAAATGGTTAAAGGCCTTTCCTTCTTCCCTTCCCCAATTTATTACTTTTTGTTTCTATAAAGCATCTAAGGGTCTCACTATCTCTCCAAAACCTCTTATGAATTTACGGTAATACCCAGTGAGCCGTAAGAATCCAGCTACTTCCTTAGAATTACGTGGCCTGGGGAAATCTCTAACAGCCGCTACTTTACTGCAGCAGGGTTGGATACATTCTGGGGTTATATGACCTAAAACTTAGACCTGTTTACAGAAAAATTTACACTTTGACAAATTTGTTTTCATAACATTACGTCATAATGCTTCTAAAACTGTTTAGATATTATTGTTATATTCTTGGCTGTTTTCCCTATAATTATGATATTGTCTAAATAAACAAGAACTTTATGGCCAATTGAGGGAGAAAAAACAACCATCAATACTCTAGAGAAATGACTTGGAGCTTTTTTAATACCAAAAGGAAGAAAATTAAACTGAAATAGTTGATTGTTAGTTATAAATGCTGTTTTACATTTACTGTCTTCCTGAGTGGGTATTTGATAGTATCCAGATTTTAAATCAACAGTTGTAAAATATTCACTATCCCGTACTTTCACAAATAATTTTTCGATCGAGAGAATAGAGATGCATT
Source organism: Palaemon carinicauda (assembly GCF_036898095.1). Lineage (NCBI taxonomy): Eukaryota > Metazoa > Arthropoda > Malacostraca > Decapoda > Palaemonidae > Palaemon > Palaemon carinicauda. The sequence goes on along the minus strand of NC_090726.1, from coordinate 76,630,777 downwards.
ATCCTTAGTGACTACATTCAACTTCCTATAATCAAAACACAATCTTACCAAGCCATCCTTTTTCCTAACAGCTACAATTGGAAAACCTCAGGGGGATTCACTCTCCATGATTATCCCTTGTTCCCTTAATTTATCAATTTCTCTTCCTATCTCTCCCTGGAAATGAATGGATACCTTATAAGGCCTTGACCTGATCGAATCCTCCTGCCCAGTTTCAATGCTAAAGAGAAATCGATATATCCTCCCAGGTGGTTCATCTCCAATTGCAATTACACCAGAATAATTATTGACAATGTCACTGACTACATGTTGATATTCTTATGGGAAAAAATTTGTGCTTGCATAATCAAACTCTGAGTACATTCGTCTGTGCAGGCTGGAGTTGTTGCTCCCAGCATCTCAATGTAAGCAATTTCACATAACTGTAATTCACACACAGAATCACTTCCTAACACAACTCATTTATTTGATAAATCATGTATCGTTATCAGCTCTGTTCTCTTTTATTTCCGTCAAGCCCTCTAATATCATATGGGCCCAATTATCATGGGGCTTATCAATGACCTTGGTTCCTTCCGCAAGAGGGCGACACGTGGTCACTGATATGCTCGTAAGTGTCTGGGGAGACAACACTTCTCTCTCAAGTACAGCTGTTACTTTACTTATGTGTCTCTGCGAGCTCACGCACGTACTTACCCCCTCAAGACTTTCTATCAGCATCATATACCCTCCTGCTTTTACTCTTATTGTAAATTTTCCCCCAAAAAATGCACATTTGATTATTAAAGATAAAATCAATTCCTGAAATAGCCTCAGTTTCTGGAATTCCCAAGGTTGGCAAGACAAAAAAATAATTTGTAATTTTCTCAGACCCCACCTTAAAGTTGATGATTGTTGTATGGATTATGTGTAGTTTATATCCTCCTGGCGTGTCAAGAATGATGGATGCCGTTGAATGTAGTGCGTTTGAAGAAAATCATTTTTCAATCAGTAAAACACTGGCCCCTGTATCGATCAGCGCTTGAATGGATTTATCTGGCAGGGCAATCCTAACTGCTAACATTTCAAGCTGGCC
>NC_090726.1:76614702-76622202 GCF_036898095.1 Palaemon carinicauda | reverse complement strand
TGAATAAAGCATATGCTAGATTTGAGGGACATGTAATGTGGGATGTGATAACGTTATACAGAAACAATGGAAGCACTGAAGAGCTTATAGGTATACGTAATGAAGCATGTGTTATGATAGGGAATAAAGTGAGATTAGGGTTTCCAGTAAGAGTAGGGCAGAGACAGAGATGCAAAATGTCACCATTGCTGTTCAATTTGTATATTGGTAGAGCTCTAAGAGTGGTGAATGTTTGAACGCTTGGTCTTTTCATGCTTTTATTGCTTATATTAGCCTACTTTTCCTACTGTAACTTTTGGTAACAGCTTAGATGTTTCATAATCTTTATTGGCAAATTATTTCTTATATCACTATTGTATAACATTGTATGTAGATTTTCTTCACTCCATCTCTTTTGTTAATAATATTTCCTTTTCATCCCTTAAAGGAAACATCTGTTGGCACCCTGTTCCAAGTGTTCTTTTCATTAAATTTGATGCTTCCTCCTGATTGTGCTTATGAATATCTTGGATCTTTAGTTTGTTTATTCTTATAGTTATGCTCATTCTATTTCATCTCTTTTGGATTTTACCCTCATTTCAAATATTTTCATCATCCTGATAGCTTTCTGCGATTACATGGTATATCAAAGGATGCTTCTTCTTTTATAAACACTTGTTAAGTGTGGAAAAGAGCAGTGGAGGAGATTATCTCTCTTGATTACATGCCCCTCCACCGTACCGCCTTTGTCAGACCGAGATGTTCGTGGCCCACCACCTCCATCTTGCTCAGGAATGTTTCCACGTATCTCTAGTTGTTTCCATTACAAATTTTGTTTATTTACTGTTCTTTTCTTCTTTACTTGCGTTCATTACTTCAAGTAGATGGGAGTGCCTATTTTGTATGGCTAAACTAATCTCGTAAAATTTTTCTCTTATTAAATGAATAATTATTTCCTTTAAAATAAATAATTTTCTTTCTTTCCTCAGACTAAAACATTTTTGTTCTCACCATTTTATGGTCCTTTGACCAAATGTAACTAAATTAACTTTTTCCCTACGAGTAAAATCTTTTTTTTTTTCCTCTCTCTCTACTTGGGATACTCTATATCCATTTTCTATGTTCAATTAAAAAACAAATAGGGTATTCATGTTTTTAAGATAGTGTCTTTCAATAAATTCCACTAGCATGCCTCCTCTGCCATTTCTCGAACTCACTCCAAATTCGCCTACTACTCATGTTTTTTTTTTCTTTTTCATAGATATCTCAAATGTTGTTGGTGCATAAACTTTAATGATCTAAAGTTTATACTTCTTATTTAGATTGGTATATAATCCTGTAGTTCTATCACTAATATTAAAAGATTCATATATGTTACCTGAAATATTTTCATTAATAAGAAAACACACTCAATTTTTGTTTTTTCATGTTTTGAGGCAAAATATATGATCCACTTATAACTATATGATTGAATCTTATCATATCCTAGTTAATTCAGTTCAGCTCTTTTATCATCACAACAATATCTTCCATAGACAAGCTCCTGACGTTGCATGTTGTAATGTTCAGTTAGGGTGGTCGGTTCTAGCCTTAAGATTTTTAGCACCTCCTGCAGTGGGATATATATATATATATATATATATATATATATATATATATATATATATATATATATATATATATATATATATATATATATATATATATATATATATATATATATATATATATATATATATATATATATATATATATATATATATATATATATATATATATATATATATATATATATATATATATATATATATATATATATATATATATATATATATGTGTGTGTGTGTGTATATATATATATATATATATATATATATATATATATATATATATATATATATATATATATATATATATATATATATATATATATAAAAGTAAAACTTGCTAAGTTAGAACCCTACGTGGAAAAGCAGGATGATATAATCCCAGGGACTCCAATAGGTAAAATAGCCCAATGAGGAAATGAAACAAGGAAAAATTTAATATTTCAAGAAAAGTAACAACTTTAAAATAAATATATCCTGTATAAACTATAAAATCTTTAGCAAAACAAGAGAAAGAAAAATAAGATATGATAGTCTGCCCGAGTGTACCCTCAAACAAGAGAACTCTAACCCAAGCGACAGTGTAAGACCATGGCACTATCCAGGACTAGAGAACAATAGTTTGATTTTGGTGATCTTAGTATTGCCAGGTGTATGAGGAAAAAAGGAGAATATATAAAGAATAGGATAAACTATTCGGTGAACGAGTAATGAAAACTGAACCTTAACCAGAGAGAACGCTCCATTGTAGTACTATCTGGCCAGTCAAAGGACCTCATCACTCTCTAGCAGTAGTATCTCAACGGGTGGCTAGTTCCCTAGTGAACCTATATATATATATATATATATATATATATATATATATATATATATATATATATATATGTATATATATATTTAATATATATATATATATATATATATATATATATATATATATATATATATATATATATATATATATATATATATATATATATATCGGCATATAACGGTTGCATGAGATAGCCATATCTTTTTCAATAGTCACTTTCCTTAAAAGAAAAAACCCAGATTTGAATTTGGAGAATGTGGTGATACTATAAAAACATTCGCTATTCAATGTAACATGTGCATTTCTGGTGTACATCTACTATTCCTAATGGCTTTTTGGTTTTGACTTTCTTACTGTAATCCTATTTTCTACGTTAAGAATTCACCTATTGACGCTATAATCTTCGTGTCAGGATTTGTTACAACGTCCATCCTTAATGTCATTGCAGAATGGCCTTGCGTGTGTCACTCTTGTAGCTGTAGCCTATTCACAATGTTCGATTTTATGGATCAGGAATTTAAATTCATATAACTCTTATTTCTATTAGTGTTGGATTCTGAAGTGTTTGCTGGTTTGACAAATGTCTGTTTTCTGTGTATCGTCTTTTTGCTGTTATTACTAAATATTTATTATATACCAGCAATATTTCTTAAGTTATAATAATTTAAATCAGTTAATAGTTCTTCAGGGTCTGCATTTCTTGCCGATATGTATTTACTTTAACAAATAGAAAATTATAATTGTTGTTTGTTTAGTCTGCCGAATGTCTGTTTCATAAAGATTATCAATTTACGTGTTGTATTTGAAAATCATCCCTTTCTTCAATGTTTCTTTACAATACTTATGTAATGATTTCAAAATAGTTCGATTCCAGACCACGATGCTTTATCGAGCAGGAACGAAAAAGAAGATTTTCGTTACTGCCCGATACAGCATCGTGGTCTGAAATCTTTTGTCATTTGTTTTATTCATTTGATATAAAATTAACTCCTATTTTATGTTGGTTTCATACTAACTATGAAATTGAATAAGGGGACAACGTAGTTTTCAGATATGGAACTTCTGGGTGAGTGAGTAAGCTTCACGTCCTAATATACCTTGCACATTCGAGGCCAGTTTTGAAAACTATGCACCACCCTTAATAAACCTTGGAATCATCTGCTACATAGGAGAAAGAAGAAAAACAGCAAGGATAGGAGCGAAGAAACTGTTTCATTGCAGACCAAATGAAGGAGCATCGAGACAGAAATCTGTTATAAGGAAAGGCCCCGCTCCTAATAGTATTGAGTCAGGGATCAATGCAGATACAAATTTAATTTTTAAGGGAGCGTGTAAATTTCACAAATTAATCTGTTTTAAACAAGAGATGACATTTCTGAAGAGCTGACGTACAATGAGCGCCAAAAAAATGGTAATCGTAAGCTTCGATGATGTAACGGAGGGCCTCTAAGATCGGTTATGAAGTTTTATTAAGCCTTAAAAAAATATCATTTATGTATTCAAAAATAGATCTCAAGTTTTAAATTTTATGTTTAAAAGAATTTACAGTTTCCATATAAAAATTTCTGTATATTTGTTTTTGAGTTTCAAAATACTTTTTTATCAAAATTATCACCACAAAAACATTTATAGTAATGTCTACTTCCAACACTGAAGCATTGTAGTAATGAAGAAGAGTCCCGAAATTATCCGAAACACGTCTTGAGGCCATAAAATAAATGGAGAAGAATGTAATTTTCCTGTTATACAGAAAAATATCTGGAGCGCAGTCTGCACGGAGAGAAATTATCTCCTATTTTTTTACGCCACTAAGACATTATCTATTCATTATAAATGTAGAATAGCATTAATTATAATATAGTTTAATACGAATACATTGATATCAAAATTCAGATTATATCCAGCTTGTCTGAGTGGGGCGTGATGGCAACCACAACATAGGGGTGGTGGTGGCCATCATGTGAATCTCTCCTGAGTAGTTTGTGATAAACTCTCCAAAATCCTGTGCTCCCTTACGTCAACCGGTGTGGGATGGAGTCAAAGAGGGTGGTGTCATCTGCCTGTATTGTACCACTCCTGTCAGCATTATTACCCTGCTTGGAAATACAACTGATGCAGATTCTCAAGATGTGATAAGCCATTACCCCCTGGCATCTATAACTTTATATATCTAGGTGACAATTGATTTCAGACTTTCCTGTGCCTAAAAAAATAATCGTACTTTAATTAAAAAAAAATAAAAAATTCCTAAAATGAAGTTCTTAAAGGGACAACCCCACCATTAAACAGTTAAGTTTAGCCTGGCTGACACTGGCACGCATTTGTGGCACGCATTTGTCGTGGCAAGTCGTGACACTTTTGTGGCACGCACTGGGAGGTTCCTGCACTGTTCACGACAAGTTCACGCATAGTTCACGCATAGTTCATGACGAGTTCACGACATTGGCACGAACTGGCACGACGAGTTCACGATATTGGCACGAACTGGCACGACGAGTTCACGACAAGTTCACGACATGTTCACGCATAGTTTTCGCCCTTCCCGCATTGGCACTACGAGTTCACGCCAGTTCACGACTTAGCCACGCCGTATAAAAACGGGGCTTCTCCAACCCGAGGACATTCTTGGATTGGCTTCGGAGGACACAACAATAATAATAATGATAATAATAATAATAATAATAATAATAATAATAAAAATAAAAATAATAATAATAATAATAATAATAATAATAATAATAATAATAATAATAATAATAATAATAATATTATTATTTATAATAATAATAATAATAATAATAATAAAAATATAAATAATAATAATAATAATAATATTAATTATATTATAATAATAATAATAATAATAATAATAATGATAATAATAATAATAATAATAATAATAATAATTTTAATAATTATAATAATAATAATAATAAAAATAATAATCATGATAATAATAGTCTTGAACTAGCGTGAACTCGTCGTTGATCTGGCGTGAACTGGTCGTGAACCGGCGTGAAGTGGTCGGGAACTGGCGTGAACTGGTCGTGAACAGTGCGGGACGATGCGGGAGGATGCGTGCGTGAACTGGTCGTGCCATCAATGCGTGTCCATGTCAGTGGGAAGGCACAACCACACTGCGACGCGCTCATATACGTGAACATGTCGTGAACTGGCGTGAACGATGCGTGAACTGGAGTGAACGCGTCGTGAACTGTGCGTGCCAGTCGTGGCAGGGCACGCATTGCCACACACTGGCACGCATCCACCCGCATCGTCCCGCACTGTTCACGACGCGTTCACGGACAGTTCGCGCATCGTTCACGACAATTTTGTCGTCACACAAATTTTGAGCATTTCAAAATACTCGCCACGACTGCAACGACTGTCACGACAAGTTCATGACACGTTCACTCCAGTTCACGCATCGTTCACGCCAGTTCACGACAAAAGTCGTGACAATGTGTGCCACAAATTCGTGCCAGTGTCAGGGTTCCATAAGTCTTCATAACTGGTGGAGGAGACTAGATCCCAAAGTCAATTGTGATCCCCCCCCGGCCGAGATATATATCATCTGATTAAAATTATATAAAGAAATATATTTATTTACTAAATCAAATCAATATTCAATAAAAAATTTATTACCAATTTGCCATCATAACTTTTTTACCATCTAATAGTGTCACACAGGCAGTTTACTTGCAATAGGGCTAGACCGAGTGAACTAAAAAACCCCTCTTCTCCCTACTAGCCCTTTCCTTTCTTTTCACTCTTAGTCACCTGCACTTTCAGGTGGCTCCAAAATTATCTCAACATCGCACGAGTGTCTGCCCCTCTCTTTTATTCTCCTCCTGTACTTCTTCTTCTCCCTTTTTCCTCATTCCTTCCCATCCCGTGTACCTGCCTTCGGGCTATCAACTGGATTGTATCCAGGGGTACTCTTCCGTATCCCATATTCCCCACATCCCTATCCTTATCATAGTTCTAGTCCTAGTGTAAGAAAACAGTGATGTGAGACTTCCAACAATTCATTTGGTAAATACTTCTGCATGCTTTTTCGTTTGTTTCAAACATCCACGTGTTAGCAGGAGAAACCTTTCCTACAGGCTTCCATTGATACAGTCAAGACAACTGAGATAACAATAGAGTTATTTAGGTATTCTAGATAACAAGAAACCTCTCCGGAAATTCCAGTGACGGAAACGGAAATAGCAACAGCTCGCAGCTCGGGTACAGCCCCGAGGGTTGTTGTTCATTTAGCAAATTAGCATTCGCAAGGACTGATGCCTCTCTCCCCAAAAACTGCAGCTGTAATTTTAAGAAAAAGTTGATTAGAAATAATATACTGAGAGATGATAGAGAGTGTTTGTGGGGGAAGTACTTTTTTTTTTTTTTTTTTTTTAGCTGCCTCATATGGATTTGACCCTAATCCTATTCACGTGTGAGGGATGTGGAGAGGTACTGATTACTGTGGCAGGGAAATGTCAGGTATCAGAGGGGAAAACGTCACTAAGAAAAGATGCGTTGCATTTTGATTCCACATCAATGCAATAACACATTGATTATTGAGGATATTATGATATTACTTCCTCAATGAATGTTAATAGTTTTTCATGAAGAAATATATGACATCTATAGAAAAAGTTCTCTACACGAAAACAATAGAACATAGGTTGTGAAATGTCCTCACTTGATCGATATTATTGGAGTAGTTCATGAAATTTTATGTAATGAAAAAAAAAATCTTGAGAGGTTAACGTCACTTGACCACCACTGATTATTACAATGGAATTTCTTATTGTATAGAATCATATGCTTCATGTGTGCCTACTGGAGATTAGCTTACAGGAGATATCCACCCCGAGAATAAGTCATGCATGATACCTCCTGGGTAATTTGGAAAATCTTGTGAAGAAATGTAGCAACCATCCGTATTGAAGTAGGTTAAAAGCAGTTTTGAAATGTATTTATTTCTTTATATTTTGTTTCTTGGTATTTTGCAACAATGACGAACATGTCTATTGATTACATAAAATATTTAAAAGGAAAGGTCAACGATTACATCATGAATATAGACGGAAATGTGTTGGCAACTCGAGC
>NC_090726.1:76607202-76609702 GCF_036898095.1 Palaemon carinicauda | reverse complement strand
TGTCATATAAGGAATATATATCTGTCAGTTGGTAGAGAATTTCTGGGATTATATTAACCGAAAATGAAGGGACTCATAAGAATACTTTCAAGATTATTTCTTAGAATGTGACCCAAAGAGGCATAACCTGGCCATTGTGAGCTATAAGTATTGATTAAAATGGTAAAAAAAATAATATCTGACTGATTGCAACAATTACAGAAGTTTCACACTTACGACAGTTGTCATGAAAATATATTATGCTTATTCCTAATGGGCTTGAAAGAAAGAATGATGAAAAGCTGAGATAAGAACAAGCAGGATTTCGATAAGGTAGAAGTTGTACTGACCAAATTTTCATTCTTAGACATGTTTTATAGTAATGTGTAGAATATAGAAATCCACTGTAGAGGACATTTATGGACTATGCAAAAGTTTTTCATAGTGTGCAGCGGCCGATTTTATTGAGTCCTGCGTTATTATGGAGTTCATATTTATTATGCAGATTTAGTTAAGTCTGTTAATGAGCATAGTAAGTACAAAGTTAATATTAGTGGAGTCCTATCATATGAAATTAGAGTGAACAGTGGAGAACTCCAAGGGAATGTGTTGTCACCTATGTTTTCCTTCACATGGATTTTCTAATGCATACAACTGTTGGAGATGGTGGAGAAAATTGGACTGGATTAGTAATAGGAAATTAGTTGACCTAAAGTATTTTTATGCTAATTGTCTGCCGGCCAATTGTCTGTACGATAAATGGTAGGATTGATTCATGTTTCCACACGTTTGGAAAACGCATGAAGGTTCTAGACTAAAAGTATTTTTTTTTTTTTTTTATGTTATGAGAGGAGGTTGGTGGAGTTAGCTAAGAGAGCTCCCTCACTAAACAATGACAGTACCCCTTCCTCAAATTGCTAAGCTGGCAACATAACGCCTCTAGAGCCATGCCCCCACACAACGAGAAACGTTTACTAGAAGTTTCTAGGGTTGATTAAGTTAATATATAAGGGCCTGGCCATGCATAGGAGAGAGAGATCAAGCTTAATATCCCACAAGATTTGTGCTTCAGCCAGCCACTATCCAGCCACTACGTGCATAGTGTCTCCTCTCAAACGTGCATAATCTTTCCTCTCAAACATGAATAGTGCCTTCTCTCCAGCATATACCTTGTATAGTGTTCAAAAGTTGGCGATATTGTGTGTCTAAGCTTAAAGTGCAGTATGTTAATATATGTACATTATATAGGAAAAAAATTTCATGACTGGCCTTGTGAGATAGGGTAAAGAGTGAAGTGTATTTATTTCTACTCAACTGTTCGGTAATCTTGCGTGAGCCAAAGGACATAAGAATAAAAATTAAGTATATGTAAGTGTAATTCTGATTTATTTTTTATGTGATAATGAGCCAACTTCTTTTCATTTATTGTCATGATTAAACAGTTCCATAAACTAATTTCAGTTGAAACAAGTGATTGTATAACTTTTTCGAAGTATCATTTTTGTTTTAGTTTAAGGTCTAATTCAGATTTAATATTTCGAGTGATTTATTTTTTTGTTAATATTCCATATTTGCAATTTTTTGATAGAATATAATTATTTTTGTAAATTGTATATTATATCAATCACCAATAATTTTATCAGAGCTTTGCAGGTATCCTCTGACTAAGAACCGAAGTAAGAGGTTGATTTAAGAATTGTTCCAGTAAAATTAATCACCCACTTTTGTTCTGATTGTAAAGTAAAGAGACCTTTTAAATATTCAGTGTTCATATTTATCATTTTCTGGGAGTTGCCTATTATTCTCAGAGCTTGAAGGATTCTTATTGTTTCAAATTATTTAATACAGTATAAAGCAGGTGAGTTGTGGAGATCAGTAATTAATGTGATTCACTAGTCGTAATATATATATATATATATATATATATATATATATATATATATATATATATATATATATATATATTTATTTATATATATATATATATATATATATATATATATATATATATACATGTGTGCGTATATATATATATATATATATATATATATATATATATATATATATATATATATATATGTGCGTATATATATATATATATATGTATATATATATATATATATATATATATATATATATATATATATATACATATGTGCGTATATATATATATATATATATATATATATATATATACACACACACATATATATATATATATATATATATATATATATATATGTATATATATATATATATATATATATATATATATATATATATATATATATATATATATATATATATATATATATATATACAGCTACATGAAAAACCACCAAAAAGATGCTTTCGGACGTCATTAATAATAAACTTGAGTTAAATTAAAACATAGGGGGGGGGGGTGATTGAGCAATGAAAATATGAGGGATACCAATGTGTGTGGAGCAGGTGTCATCTCTCTCAGTTTTATAAAAGGTTAATTTATCATAACTGCCTTTTACCTTACTAATATTATTAT
>NC_090726.1:76594702-76602202 GCF_036898095.1 Palaemon carinicauda | reverse complement strand
GAGATCCCAATCTTATGGCTGGTAATCTCTATCTTTATCTCTGTAAATCTGGTGTTGCCTTTTTATATAAAGTTCAGCAACTTTTAGACTTCATAACAAACATACCTAAAATAAATAGGTAATTCTTAAACATAATGTAAATTTACATATACTAAATTGAATAAAGAAAACAATGGAATTCATGACAAAAGTCTTATATAATTTGCATAAAATACTTACATCTATATGAGAGGAGTTCAAATAACGGGATGGCTATCATCCTATCAATGCACAAATTAAATATAGATAAAATCACTAATTAACTACTGTATTTACTCTACACTAGAACAGCTTTGTAAATATATATATATATATATATATATATATATATATATATATATATATATATATATATATATATATATATATATATATATATATATATTTATATATATATATCATGTATTATTATTAAAATTAACAAAAATCATCCTAAGTACAGTCATAAGCAATATATCTGTTGTCTCCAGTCTCCCTCTGCTACCCCTAATATCTACAGATTCAAGAATTTCAGGTGTAGAAGAGTTTGGTTGTTAGGGGAGAGAGCAACGGGGGTGGGGGAAGGACGATGCGCGACGGTTGGCCGGGGAAGTACTTTGTGACGGGCCAAGAGAAGGTTGTGACTCAAAGGCAGGATGTAAGCAAATAAGTAAATTTATTATAGAACACTCTCCTTTATATACAAAAGCTCAAAGCAACAAAAAATTTCATGTTTGAAAAACAAACAATGTTACAGAGTAAAAAAGCAGACATGTTTAATCTGGTTCATTTTAGTGGGAGGGAAGAGCGAAGGTACTAGCATAATATATACACAAAATGAGCTATGTACGATCGTGTGACACATGGTTGGTACATTGCTCCCCCCCCCCCCTTAAAAATTACATACTGTACAATTTAAATAGGGTGCCCTGATCTAGAGAAGCGAACTGTAGGCGGGTCATATGGCAGGAGATAAGCAGGTTCTAGATGATCAATGGAGACCCAGTCTTCTTTGCCAAGAATGTTTAGTAGGAATGCTTTCGGGCTGCGTCGGATCACAAGGAAAGGGCCCGTGTAAGGGGGCGTTAGTGGTGGCTTGCTAGTTCGTTGCGCAGGAAGACGTGCGTTGCAGAGTGCAAGACTGTTGGTATGTGATGCTTCGCTGGGGGCTTGTACGTCTGGCGGCAGGGAGTAAATTTTCCCACGACGTGGCGTATGCACTGGAGATCGTCGGAGGAGGTTGTAGACGGAAAAAAATTTGGCAGGGACGACCAATGGATGGCCATACACCATTTCAGCTGCTGAGACGTCGAGGGCATCTTTAGGAGTGGCCCTTAGTCCCAGGAGGACCCAGGGAAGCTGAGTAAACCAGTTGCAATCCTTGCAGCGGGACATCAAAGCTGCTTTGAGGGTTTGATGAAAACGTTCAACCATTCCATTGGGAGCGGGGTTTTAGGCCGTTGTGTGATGTAGGGTGATGCCCGGGAGATTAGCTAATGATGACTACAATTGAGAGGTGAAAGTGGTACCCCTGTCAGAAGTAATATACTCAGGGATACCAAATCTTGCAATCCATCCTGAGAGTAAGGCAGATGTACATGAGGCGGATGTTGCTGTTTCCATGGGAATGGCTTCAGGCCAACGAGTGGAGCGGTCAATGACGGTAAACAGGTAACGATGTCCTTGTGATGTGGGTAGGGGACCTACAATGTCGACGTGAATGTGTGCGAAACGATGCTGAGGTTGAGGAAAGGTGCCCACTCTTGAATCCGTGTGTCGATGTACTTTGGAAGTTTGGCAAGAAGTACAGGTGCGGACCCAATCCTTAGCATCCTTAGAAATGCTGTGCAAAATGAACTTCGTCTTTAGCAGCTGTGCAGTAGAACGGCACGAGGGATGTGAAAGGACGTGAATGAAATCAAACACCTGCCGGCGCATGGGGAGCAGGGATCCAAAGTCGCGGTCTAACAGGACTGACGTCACAGAGGAGGCTGGTGTTGGAGTCTTCGAGGGGGAAGTCTTCCCAACGGAAGGACGTGCAGGATGTCCTACATGCTTGATACTCTGGATCCTGTTGTTGGGCTTCAGCCTGGGCGTTGTAATCCAATCCCAGTTGAACGGTAGCCAACGTGTTTCTTGACAGGGCATCGGCAACAGGATTCATTTTCCCAGGGACATATTGAAGGGTGCAATTGTATTCAGCCACGGCGGAGAGATGTCGGCGTTGATGAGCGGACCAGGCGTCAGACTGTCGAGTGAAGGCGTGCACCAGAGGCATGTGGTCTGTGCGAATGACGAAGGGCGTGCCTTCTAAGAAATGGCGAAAGTGACGGACAGCCAAGTGCACCGCCAATAATTTGCGATTGAAGGAAGAATAACCCGATTCTGCCTTGGACAGTTTTCTGCTGAAGAAGGCCAATGGGCGGGGGGAGCCGTTGACCACCTGCTCGAGTACTGCACCAATAGCGATGTTGCTGGCATCGGTGGAGAGACGAAGAGGGGAATGTGGGATAGGAAAAGTGAGAGTCGCAGCGGTTGATAGGGCTTTCTTTGCATTGCAGAAGGTCGCTTCTTGAAGGGGACCCCACTTCAGGTCCTTTGGCTTGCCCTTGAGGGAGGCGTAGAGGGGAGCAAGAGTGGCGGCAATGGCTGGCAGAAAACGGTGATAATAGTTGATCATGCCCCAGAATTCTTGCAGAGCTTTGACGGTCGAGGGCGCGGGGAACTCCTGAACGGCTGCTACCTTCTCAGGGAGGGGATGGACTCCTTCAGGAATGATGCGGTGCCCTAAGAACGACACTTCGTTGGCGCCAAAGGCACACATGTCATACCGGACTACAAGGCCGTTTTGTTGCAGGCTGTCGAGCACGATGCGCAGGTGACGGAGGTGTTCCTCTTTTGAGGAGGAGAACACAAGTATGTCGTCCACATAACATACACAGTAGAGGAGGTCCCCTAAGATGCCATCCATGAGACGTTTAAACGTGTCCCCAGCATTACGAAGGCCCAAGGTGTATGTACCAAACGGAGTGGTGATGGCAGTCTTGAGATGACTTCTGGGTTCATAGGCACCTGATAATACCCCTTCAGGAGGTCGAGCGTAGAGAAAACCTTTGCTTTGTGCAGGTAGGAGGTCACGTCGGCAATGTTTGGGAGGGGGTAGTGATCCGGTTCTGTTTGCATGTTCAGGCGCCTGTAATCCCCGCACGGACGGAGGGAGCCGTCTTTCTTCAGAACGATGTGTAAGGGTGATGACCATGGGCCTTTGCCTTTTGGTAAAGGCCCATTTCCTCCATTTCGGCGAACGTCTGTTTGGTGGCTGCCAATCGTTCCGGTGCCAGACGTCTGAATTTTGCGAAGACTGGGGCTCCCGTCGTCTTGATATGGTGATAAATACCGTGCTTGGCAGGAGCCGTGGACGTTTGGCGAAGTTCTGGACAGAAAACTTCCGGGTACCGCGTGAGGAGGTGGGCGTAGGCATCCATGGGTGCGCTGATGTGGAAAGCGAGGTTGGAGGGGGCGGGTTGAAGAGGTGTCGACAAGTGCGATTCTGCATTGACAAATCGTTGGTGGGCGACATCGACCAAAAGGTGGAAATGAGAGAGGAAATCCGCACCGAGGATTGGCAATGTGACGTCAGCAACAAGAAACTTCCAATAAAATTGACCGTTTACGAACGATAATGTGAGGTTCTCGTAAGCTTAGGTGGGTTTCGCAGATCCGTTGGCAGCTACTAAGTGGACGTCGGCAGACGTAGACAGACTACGTCGTGTCCTGAAGAGTTCCGTTGGCAAAAGAGAACGACAAGCACCCGTGTCTACCAAAAATCGCACGCCCGTTCCTGCATCATGTAAAAAGAAAAGATTAGAAACACGGGAGGCCACCGCCACGAGCGATGGCCTACTTACACGTTTTTTGGCCACTGACAATCCCTGGCACATTTCTTCGCGGTAGCCCCGAATCTGACGTGGTAGTAGCAAAACTGCGGCGGATGGGAGGTAGTAAGTGGCTGTAGAAGTCGTTGGTTCGGGCACGAGCGAGTGGTGGGTGGTGGGTGGCTTTGTCGCCGCTTCGGCACGTCACGGGGTAGGCGTGTATGTCCTACTGCATTTACTTCAGCTTCGGTTGATGTCTAATAGCCATCCTCTTCGTCAGGGGTGGAGGTTTTGTTGGAGGTCTTGAAGTGGCTGTCCATAAGGGCGTCAACTTTGGTCATAAAGTTCTTTATGGGTAAACTATCGACATCGGGTATGGCAGCGCGTATAGGTCCGGGTAAACGGCGTATTCAAAGGGCACGAAGTAGGTTTACCTCACGAGGAGAGCCGTCTGCGGCAGGTTGCAGGCGAGTGATACTGGTCATTTCCCTGAGGGCAAGCGAAGCCCTTTGGTCCCCCAACGGTTGTTGCGAGAGCTGAGAAAGCTTTGCTATACGGGCGGCTGGCGACGGCAAGTACTGCTGCAGAAGGTTTGTTTTGAGTGCGTCATACGCTATTGGGGTGTCTCCGTGTTCACAAAGCCAGTCGGATATTTCTGGAAAGGTGTCCTCGGGTATTGCCCCGAGAAAATAATCTGCTTTGGTAGTTGAGCAAGTCACGCCCATGATGCAAAACTGGACTTCTGCGCGCTGAAACCAAGCAAACGGCTCTCCGCTGGCGAACGATGAAAGTTTGAATGGAACAGCCGCAGCGCCAACTTCCGTAGAGTGCGCCATAGTACAAACGATGGAGGGGCGAGGGGGGTGGAAGAGGGGAGGAGCGAGTCGACTTCCGGGGTCACCAATGTGATGGGCCGAGAGAAGGTTGTGACTCAAAGGCAGGATGCAAGCAACTGAGTAAATTTATTATAGAACACTCTCCTTTATATACATAAGCTCAAAGCAAAAAGAAATTTCATGTTTGAAAAACAGACAATGTTAAAGAGGAAAAAAGCAGACATGTTTAATCTGGTTCATTTTAGTGGGAGGGAAGAGCGAAAGTAATAGCATAATATATACACAAAATTAACTATGTACGATCGTGTGACACAAGGTTGGTACAACTTGTTAGAGCTGTATGGTGTGTGGTGGTAGGGGGACCACGTAAAATTATGGATGAACGTAAATTCAGAATAATTTCTCCAGATCATAATTCTTTCATTAAAATGATTTTAACTTATGATTATATGGTATATTTGTTATCTTATTTGATATGCCCTTCTTACGAACAACTTGTTGGCAAAAAAGGATCGATGTTTAGTTTGGAAATATATTATGACCCGACTGAAAAATCTTTCGTAAAAACAAGCTAGGAGTCCACTTTCACTCTCTCTCTCTCTCTCTCTCTCTCTCTCTCTCTCTCTCTCTCTCTCTCTCTCTCTCTCTCTCTCTCTCTCTTCCTATTTATATATTTATATATATATGTATATATATATATATAGATATATATATATATATATATATATATATATATATATATATATATATATATATATATATATATATATATATATATATATATATATATATATATATATATATATATATATAATATATATATATATATATATATATATATATATATATATTTATGTTTATATATTTACTTATGTATATATATATATATATATATATATATATATATATATATATATATATATATATATATATATATATATATATTTGTTTATATATATATATATATATTTATATAAATATATATATTTATATATATATATATATCCATCCATATACCAAGGCACTTCCCCCAATTTTGGGGGGTAGCCGACACCAACAATGAAACAAAACAAAAAGGGGACCTCTACTCTCTATGTTCCTTCAGCCTAATCAGGGACTCAACCGAGTTCAGCTGGTACTGCTAGGGTGCCACAGCCCAACCTCCCACATTTCCACCACAGATGAAGCTTCATAATGCTGACTCCCCTACTGCTGCTACCTCCGCGGTCATCTAAGGCACCGGAGGAAGCAGCAGGGCCTACTGGAACTGCGTCACAATCGCTCGCCATTCATTCCTATTTCTAGCACGCTCTCTTGCCTCTCTCACATCTATCCTCCTATCACCCAGAGCTTTCTTCACACCATCCATCCACCCAAACCTTGGCCTTCCTCTTGTACTTCTCCCATCAACTCTTGCATTCATCACCTTCTTTAGCAGACAACCATTTTCCATTCTCTCAACATGGCCAAACCACCTCAACACATTCATATCCACTCTAGCCGCTAACTCATTTCTTACACCCGTTCTCTCCCTCACCACTTCGTTCCTAACTCTATCTACTCGAGATACACCAGCCATACTCCTTAGACACTTCATCTCAAACACATTCAATTTCTGTCTCTCCATCACTTTCATTCCCCACGACTCCGATCCATACATCACAGTTGGTACAATCACTTTCTCATACAGAACTCTCTTTACATTCATGCCCAACCCTCTATTTTTTACTACTCCCTTAACTGCCCCCAACACTTTGCAACCTTCATTCACTCTCTGACGTACATCTGCTTCCACTCCACCATTTGCTGCAACAATAGACCCCAAGTACTTAAACTGATCCACCTCCTCAAGTAACTCTCCATTCAACATGACATTCAACCTTGCACCACCTTCCCTTCTCGTACATCTCATAACCTTACTCTTACCCACATTAACTCTCAACTTCCTTCTCTCACACACCCTTCCAAATTCTGTCACTAGTCGGTCAAGCTTCTCTTCTGTGTCTGCTACCAGTACAGTATCATCTGCAAACAACAACTGATTTACCTCCCATTCATGGTCATTCTCGCCTACCAGTTTTAATCCTCGTCCAAGCACTCGAGCATTCACCTCTCTCACCACTCCATCAACATACAAGTTAAACAACCACGGCGACATCACACATCCCTGTCTCAGCCCCACTCTCACCGGAAACCAATCACTCACTTCATTTCCTATTCTAACACATGCTTTACTACCTTTGTATAAACTTTTCACTGCTTGCAACAACCTTCCACCAACTCCATATAACCTCATCACATTCCACATTGCTTCCCTATCAACTCTATCATATGCTTTCTCCAGATCCATAAACGCAACATACACCTCCTTACCTTTTGCTAAATATTTCTCGCATATCTGCCTAACTGTAAAAATCTGATTCATACAACCCCTACCTCTTCTAAAACCACCCTGTACTTCCAAGATAGCATTCTCTGTTTTATCCTTAATCCTATTAATCAATACTCTACCATACACTTTTCCAACTACACTCAACAAACTAATACCTCTTGAATTACAACACTCATGCACATCTCCCTTACCCTTATATAGTGGTACAATACATGCACAAACCCAATCTACTAGTACCATTGACAACACAAAACACATATTAAACAATCTCACCAACCATTCAAGTACAGTCACACCCCCTTCCTTCAACATCTCAGCTTTCACACCGTCCATACCAGATGCTTTTCCTACTCTCGTTTCATCTAGTGCTCTCCTCATT
>NC_090726.1:76587202-76589702 GCF_036898095.1 Palaemon carinicauda | reverse complement strand
CCTATATCGACGGATAATGAGACAACGGAACATTGGCCTAATTACTTTATTACAAAAACATTTGTGAATACAATTTACATAGCCCGATACTCTTAGACGAGTACCTACTTGTTTTTATGATCGCTCGAGAGGTACTGCTTACCCTTTGGCAACTCAATGCAATGTTGCTCTGTCAATATGCTGGATTGTTAGATTTCATGGAAATCTGTACTGTGATGGAATTATACTGTCACCAATATTTTAAAAACACGTCACCGTATCAGGATTAAAATATGTGACCTATAACAGAGTTCAGTGATCGCCCATCACAATATCTGATAGCCATAGTACTCTTAAAAAGGTCATTAATCTCACTGTATAAAACACCTACTTCTACATATTTTGCATACAAGGATTAAGGCACTCACACACACACACATATATATATATATATATATATATATATATATATATATATATATATATATATATATATATATATATATATATATATATATATATATATATATATATATATACATATATATATAATATGGCTCCCGAAGCCTGGGCACTAAAAATATACTATACTATAACTTGTGACTGGGAACCAAACATATAATATTATATATACTATGACAGGCAAGTTAATCAACCTCTCGGATACACAAATTCTGAGACCGTGAAATAACTCCCAGACAGCAATATGTAAAACACTGAGTATCCAAAGGTCTCTAAAGCACACTCAAAACCAAACTGGGTAATATCAAAACGTTTTAACTTACAATGGTTCTTTACGGGATACGAGCAGAATCTGGTCTTAAATAATGATGATTGGAATAATACACTCTTTATAAAAATAAATGTACTGTATATAAATTACAACACTTTGAAAGAATTTACACAACGATAAAATTATTCACTGGAAAACATCAAGCCTGAACAAAATTTAGATTGAGACCAAAAATGTTACAATCTAAAAATTATATAAGAACTTGGCTTGAATTACTAGGTATGAATAAACTTTAACATAAGGAAAGAAATAATACAATGAAAATAATACAAATTTTTTAAATAAATCTAATTAATACAAAGTTCAAGTTTGACACTTAATAAATAATGCCAACACTCACCCTAATACAAGGAATTCACAATCACCTTTTAGTCTTGCGTATCTTTTTTACTCAATATTTTCTTGAGAGAGGACACACTAAAATGCACTGAACACTTTCGTCAAATACGCTATATTACGTGCGGGGGAGAGATGGAGAGGGGAAGGAGGCTATTTTCATGCTGCAGTTCTATGTCGATCTATATGTATGTGTAACTCTGACAGTAACCTATCCTTAGTCGCCTTTTATATGAAATTTGGCTAATTCCACAATGTTCCAACTTATTTGGGAAGTGTAGACTCTGCCCAAGGGCGTCAGAGTTTATAAATAGATAAAAATGTCAAGAGGTGAGTCAGGGGGTTTTCAGACAACTCTCAAATGCACACCAACGCACCCGCTGGAGGGCTTCGCAGCTAGTTACGCCCACCTATTGCCCCCCCCCCCCAAAAAAAAAAGAAAAAGATAACATCCTCTCGTCGAGTATTCATGAAGTTTTGAAAGCACATGGCAGAGAATCTTCCAGAGCACATGTTTTGAAATTTTCTCTCAAACATGAAGCAATACATCATATAATATATAAGAATATTACCTATGCCCTTGTTCCTATCTCACACGAATCCTACAACACTTTCAAATAGACAATGTAAGAGTTCGTAGCAAACATACCTGATATTAAAAGTTTTTTCTTAGAAAATAGTTAAATTTGTGTACCAAAATATATCATATGATATGGGTCCCGAAGTCTGGGCACTAGAAATATACTATACTATGGCTCGTGACTGGGAACCAAAGATATATTATGTATCCTACGAATGGAAAGTTAATCAGCCTCTCGAATTCATAATTATTTGTTTGCTTTACATAAAACCTGTTACACTTTAAAACATTAATACACAAATTCTTAGACCAGTAAATAACTCCCAGAGAGCAATATACAAAACACTGAATATCCAAAGGTCTCCTAAGCACACTCAAAACCTAACTGGGTAATTACTCCTACATATTCCTAAAATCTTTTAACTTACTATGGTTCTTTACGGGATATATTCTATAAAAATTAGAACACTTTGAAAGAATTTACACAATAATAAAATAGTTCACTGCAGAAAATTAAATATGAACAAAATTTATATTGATACAAAAAATGTTACGATCTGAAAATTATATAAAAACTTTACATGAACTGTTATATCTGAATAAACCTTAATCAAAGAAAAGAAATAATACAATGAAAATAATACAAATGCTTGAAATATATCTGAATAATACAATGTTCAAGTGTGACACTTAATGAATAATATATAACCTGATCACGTAAAAAAACTATCGTGCCAACAGGGCCGTTTACAAAAAACTTTATACAATGCCAACATTCACGCTATTACAATGAATTCCCAATCACCTATCAG
>NC_090726.1:76532202-76582202 GCF_036898095.1 Palaemon carinicauda | reverse complement strand
TTCAAGTCTATGAACAGATTCCTGAATTCGACAAGAATATGTAGGGGGACTTGTCATAAACTTTTGTCTCTCTTGATAGCTCAGTCGGTAGGGTCCCTGCCAGCATGGTTTCCAGCCGTACAGGTGGTGGTTCGAATCCCCATCCGGCCAGAAGCTGTTACCATAAAAAGGAATTCCAAGTGGATATATATTCCCAAGATAGAATTCGGTATTAAATGCCATTCGTGGGTGATATTTACATTAATCAAAATCACGCGTGCTTGTGATATATGTTCATTAAATTAACCACGTGTTGCAAACTCACGATTCAGCTATCATGTTGGAGATGGGTTTATTTCAATTTTATGAACAGATTCCTGAATTCGACAGGAATATGTAGGGGGACTTGTCATAAAATTTTGTCTCTCTTGATAGCTCAGTCGGTAGGGTCCCTGCCAGCATGGTTTCCAGCCGTACAGGTGGTGGTTTGAATCCCCACCCGGCCAGAAGCTGTTACCATAAAAAGAATTCCAAGGGGATATATATTCCCAAGATAGAATTCGGTATTAAATGCCATTCGTGGGTGATATTTACATTAATTAAAATCACGTGTGCTTGTGATATATGTTCATTATATTAACCACGTGTTGCAAACTCACGATTCAGCTATCATGGTGGAGATTGGTTTATTTTAAGTCTATGAATAGATTCCTGAATTCGACAGGAATATGTAGGGGGACTTGTCATAAACTTTTGTCTCTCTTGATAGCTCAGTCGGTAGGGTCCCTGTCAGCATGGTTTCCAGCCGTACAGGTGGTGGTTCGAATCCCCACCCGGCCAGAAGCTGTTACCATAAAATGAATTCCAAGTGGATATATATTCCCAAGATAGAATTCGGTATTAAATGCCATTCGTGGGTGATATTTACATTAATCAAAATCACGTGTGCTTGATATATATGTTAATTAATTTAACCACGTGTTGCAAACTCACGATTCAGCTATCATGGTGGAGATGGGTTTATTTCAAGTCTATGAACAGATTCCTTAATTCGACAGGAATATGTGAGGGGACTTGTCATAAACTTTTGTCTCTCTTGATAGCCCAGTCGGTAGGGTCCCTGCCAGCATGGTTTCCAGCCGTACAGGTGGTGGTTCGAATCCCCACCCGGCCAGAAGCTGTTACCATAAAATGAATTCCAAGTGGATATATATTCCCAAGATAGAATTCGGTATTAAATGCCATTCGTGGGTGATATTTATATTAATTAAAATCACGTGTGCTTGTGATATATGTTCATTAAATTAACCACGTGTTGCAAACTCACGATTCCGCTATCATGGTGGAGATGGGTTTATTTCAAGTCTATGAAAAGATTCCTGAATTCGACAGGAATATGTAGGGGGACTTGTCATAAACTTTTGTCTCTCTTGATAGCTCAGTCGGTAGGGTCCCTGCCAGCATGGTTTCCAGCCGTACAGGTGGTGGTTCGAATCCCCACCCGGCCAGAATTTGTTACCATAAAATGAATTCCAAGTGGATATATATTCCCAAGATAGAATTCGGTATTAAATGCCATTCGTGGGTGATATTTACATTAATTAAAATCACGTGTGCTTGTGATATATGTTCATTAAATTAACCACGTGTTGCAAACTCACGATTCAGCTACCATGGTGGAGATGGGTTTATTTCAAGTCGATGAACAGATTCCTGAATTCGACAGGAATGTTTAGGGGGACTTGTCATAAACTTTTGTCTCTCTTGATAGCTCAGTCGGTAGGGTCCCTGCCAGCATGGTTTCCAGCCGTACAGGTGGTGGTTCGAATCCCCACCCGGCCAGAAGCTGTTACCATAAAATGAATTCCAAGTGGATATATATTCCCAAGATATAATTCGGTATTAAATGCCATTCGTGGGTGATATTTACATTAATTAAAATCACGTTTTCTTGTGATATATGTTCATTAAATTAACCACGTGTTGCAAACTCACGCTTCAGCTATGATGGTGGAGATGTGTTTATTTCAAGTCTATGAACAGATTACTGAATTCGACAGGAATATGTAGGGGGACTTGTCATAAACTTTTGTCTCTCTTGAAAGCTCAGTCGGTAGGGTCCCTGCCAGTATGGTTTCCAGCCGTACAGGTGGTAGTTCGAATTCACACCCGGCCAGAAGCTGTTACTATAAAATGAATTCCAAGTGGATATATATTCCCAAGGTAGAAATCAGTATTAAATGCCATTCGTGGGTGATATTTACATTAATTAAAATCACGTGTGTTTGTGATATATGTTCATTAAATTAACCACGTGTTGCAAACTCACGATTCAGCTATCATGGTGGAGATGGGTTTATTTCAAGTCTATGAACAGATTCCTGAATTCGACAGGAATATGTAGGGGGACTTGTCATAAACTTTTGTCTCTCTTGATAGCTCAGTCGGTAGGGTCCCTGCCAGCATGGTTTCCAGCCGTACAGGTGGTGGTTCGAATCCCCACCCGGACAGAAGGTGTTACCATAAAATGAATTCCAAGTGGATATATATTCCCAAGATAGAATTCGGTATTAAATGCCATTCGTGGGTGATATTTACATTAATTAAAATCACGTGTGCTTGTGATATATGTTCATTAAATTAACCACGTGTTGCAAACTCACGATTCAGCTATCATGGTGGAGATGGGTTTATTTCAAGTCTATGAACAGATTCCTGAATTCGACAGGAATATGTAGGGGGACTTGTCATAAATTTTTTTCTCTCTTGATAGCTCAGTCGGTAGGGTCCCTGCCAGCATGGTTTCCAGCCGTACATGTGGTGCTTCGAATCCCCACCCGGCCAGAAGCGGTTACCATAAAATGAATTCCAAGTGGATATATATTCCCAAGATAGAATTCGGTATTAAATGCCATTCGTGGGTGATATTTACATTAATTAAAATCACGTGTGCTTGTGATATATGTTCATTAAATTAACGACGTGTTGCAAACTCACGATTCAGCTACCATGGTGGAGATGGGTTTATTTCAAGTCTATGAACAGATTCCTGAATTCGACAGGAATATGTAGGGGGACTTGTTATAAACTTTTGTCTCTCTTGATAGCTCAGTCGGTAGGGTCCCTGCCAGCATGGTTTCCAGCCGTACAGGTGGTGGTTTGAATTCCCACCCGGCCAGAAGCTGTTAGCATAAAAAGAATTCCAAGTGGATATATATTCCCAAGATAGAATTCGGTATTAAATGCCATTCGTGGGTGATATTTACATTAATTAAAATCACGTGTGCTTGTGATATATGTTCATTATATTAACCACGTGTTGCAAACTCACGATTCAGCTATCATGGTGGAGATTAGTTTATTTTAAGTCTATGAACAGATTCCTGAATTCGACAGGAATATGTAGGGGGACTTGTCATAAAATTTTGTCTCTCTTGATAGCTCAGTCGGTAGGGTCCCTGCCAGCATGGTTTCCAGCCGTACAGGTTGTGGTTCGAATCCCCACTCGGCCAGAAGCGGTTACCATAAAATGAATTCCAAGTGTATATATATTCCCTAGATAGAATTCGGTATTAAATGCTATTCGTGGGTGATATTTACATTAATTAAAATCACGTGTGCTTGTGATATATGGTCATTAAATTAACCACGTGTTGCAAACTCATGATTCAGCTATCATGGTGGAGATGGGTTTATTTCAAGTCTATGAACAGATTCCTGAATTCGACAGGAATATGTAGGGGACCTGTCATAAACTTTTGTCTCTCTTGATAGCTCAGTCGGTAGGGTCCCTGCCAGCATGGTTTCCAGCCGTACAGGTGGTGGTTCGAATCCCCACCCGGCCAGAAGCTGTTACCATAAAATGAATTCCAAGTGGATATATATTCCCAAGATAGAATTCGGTATTAAATGCCATTCGTGGGTGATATTTACATTAATTAAAATCACGTGTGCTTGTGATATATGTTCATTAAATTAACCACGTGTTGCAAACTCACGATTCAGCTATCATGGTGGAGATGGGTTTATTTCAAGTCTATGAAAAGATTCCTGAATTCGACAGGAATATGTAGGGGGACTTGTCATAAACTTTTGTCTCTCTTGATTGCTCAGTCGGTAGGGTCCCTGCCAGCATGGTTTCCAGCCGTACAGGTGGTGGTTCGAATCCCCACCCGGACAGAAGTTGTTACCATAAAATGAATTCCTAGTGGATATATATTCCCAAGATAGAATTCGGTATTAAATGCCATTCGTGGGTGATATTTACATTAATTAAAATCACGTGTGCTTGTGATATATGTTCATTAAATTAACCACGTGTTGCAAACTCACGATTCAGCTATCATGGTGGGGATGGGTTTATTTCAAGTCTATGAACAGATTCCTGAATTCGACAGGAATATGTAGGGGGACTTGTCATAAACTTTTGTCTCTCTTGATAGCTCAGTCGGTAGGGTCCCTGCCAGCATGGTTTCCAGCCGCACAGGTGGTGGTTCGAATCCCCACCCGGCCAGAAGCTGTTACCATAAAATGAATTCCAAGTGGATATATATTCCCAAGATAGAATTCGGTATTAAATGCCATTCGTGGGTGATATTTACATTAATTAAAATCATGTGTGCTTGTGATATATGTTCATTATATTAACCACGTGTTGCAAACTCACGATTCAGCTATCATGGTGGAGATTAGTTTATTTTAAGTCTATGAACAGATTCCTGAATTCGACAGGAATATGTAGGGGGACTTGTCATAAACTTTTGTCTCTCTTGATAGCTCAGTCGGTAGGGTCCCTGCCAGCATGGTTTCCAGCCGTACAGGTGGTGGTTCGAATCCCCACTCGGCCAGAAGCGGTTACCATAAAATGAATTCCAAGTGGATATATATTCCCTAGATAGAATTCGGTATTAAATGCCATTCGTGGGTGATATTTACATTAATTAAAATCACGTGTGCTTGTGATATATGTTCATTAAATTAACCACGTGTTGCAAACTCACGATTCAGCTATCATGGTGGAGATGGGTTTATTTCAAGTCTATGAACAGATTCCTGAATTCGACAGGAATATGTAGGGGACCTGTCATAAACTTTTGTCTCTCTTGATAGCTCAGTCGGTAGGGTCCCTGCCAGCATGGTTTCCAGCCGTACAGGTGGTGGTTCGAATCCCCACCCGGCCAGAAGCTGTTACCATAAAATGAATTCCAAGTGGATATATATTCCCAAGATAGAATTCGGTATTAAATGCCATTCGTGGGTGATATTTACATTAATTAAAATCACGTGTGCTTGTGATATATGTTCATTAAATTAACCACGTGTTGCAAACTCACGATTCAGCTATCATGGTGGAGATGGGTTTATTTCAAGTCTATGAAAAGATTCCTGAATTCGACAGGAATATGTAGGGGGACTTGTCATAAACTTTTGTCTCTCTTGATTGCTCAGTCGGTAGGGTCCCTGCCAGCATGGTTTCCAGCCGTACAGGTGGTGGTTCGAATCCCCACCCGGCCAGAAGTTGTTACCATAAAATGAATTCCAAGTGGATATATATTCCCAAGATAGAATTCGGTATTAAATGCCATTCGTGGGTGATATTTACATTAATTAAAATCACCTGTGCTTGTGATATATGTTCATTAAATTAACCACGTGTTGCAAACTCACGATTCAGCTATCATAGTGGGGATGGGTTTATTTCAAGTCTATGAACAGATTCCTGAATTCGACAGGAATATGTAGGGGGACTTGTCATAAACTTTTGTCTCTCTTGATAGCTCAGTCGGTAGGGTCCCTGCCAGCATGGTTTCCAGCCGTACAGGTGGTGGTTCGAATCCCCACCCGGCCAGAAGCTGTTACCATAAAATGAATTCCAAGTGGATATATATTCCCAAGATAGAATTCGGTATTAAATGCCATTCGTGGGTGATATTTACATTAATTAAAATCATGTGTGCTTGTGATATATATATATATATATATATATATATATATATATATATATATATATATATATATATATATATATATATATATATATATATATATATATATATATATATATATATATATATATATATATATATATATACTGTATGAGAGTGTTTGTTTGTGTATATATATATGTACAAAATGTAAGTATAGTATTATGGTATAACTATAATTCGGTATATTTTCAAGTTGAACTTTTTTTTAGAGATGATCATGTTGCACCAAATGACTTGTGATATATTTAACCTTATGCAAAAATTTAAATCTTTTATTTGTCTTTTGCAGTCATTTATTGGTACGAATTTATTTTTCAATCAATAGAGAATTAAACGAGTTGGTAAAACTATTTTTTGTTACCCCCAAATAGGATATATATACTAATCTGATTTATGGTAAATCGAACGTTAATTTAGGAAAAAATGGTACTGATTGAAAAATCCAATTAACTGTATATTCATTTCACAATATTCATCGATGGATTAGAGCCTTGATGGGTTATTTGGTGGTCCATAGGGTTTGATTCATATTATTATTGGACAGGCTGGTGGTATATGGGAAAACTAATTCCTAAAAACACCGAAATGATTAGATTATATGATATCCATAACTGGTCGGTGATGGCATCCCGTGACTCACCCCTCACTCACGGGGCTACAAGAACGTATTTCAATGGACTCTCTATTACATCGAGCCAGTGTTGCTTTGACATATATATATATATATATATATATATATATATATATATATATATATATATATATATATATATATATATATATATATATATATATATATATATATATATATATATGTATCATCCGCTATTACTAGTCCACTGCAGCAGAACAAAGGCCGTAGACCTATCCTTTCACTTGCGTCTGTTTAGGGTCCTAAGTGCAAGTCCACGACCGAAGAACGTTCTAGTTCGCCTACCCATCGTCTTTTCTTATTTACTCTGCCTCTTTTATAATCTCTAGGGACCTATTATGTTATTTTTAATGTCCATCTATCGTCTTCTATTCTCATTACATATCCTGCCCATGCCCATTCCTTTTTCTTACAAGTTGTTAGAATATCCTGTATACTTTAATTTGGCCTCGTATCCATGTCACTCCTTTTTTGTCTCTTGGCGTTATTCCCATTACTATTCTTTACAAAGCTCTTTGACTTGTAATTTGATTATATTCTAAGGTTTTAGAAAGGCACCGAGTTTCTGATGCATAACTTAATACTTGTAGTACCATTTCAATAAATACATATCTTTATAGAGAAATTATCATTATACTTTTTATAATATCATTATGTTTAACAAATCGTCTCCATCCCTTGGTTATCCTTCTTTCAATTTCTTTCTCAGATCTTGGGGAAGCACTTACTGTGTGCCATAAGTATGTATATTTATGGACAATCTCCAGAGGCTTGTCCATAATTTTTATTTTTTGTCCCTCCACATTTTCATTGAACATTATCTGAATTTCACTCATATTAATATTTAGTCCTATATTTCTGCTTCATCTTTTCAAATCTACTATCATCTTTTGTAATTCCTCCCATGATTCACCAAATACAATTATGTCATCTGGAAATGTTATATTAATGTACTTCCATAATATCAATTCTTAATTTCCCAATCGAAACTCCTAAAAACTTCCAGGCATGCTGTGAATAATTTAGGAGAGATGGGGGTTTCCTCTCTAACTCCTTACTTAATTGGATGTTTCTCACTATCTCTATGTAGGGTAAGGATTGCTGTACTTTCTGTATAGGTATCCTCTATATGTCCTTTTATTCCTTGTTTTCGAAGGACTTTCATCACTGCTGATGATTTGGTGGAATCAAAAGGTTTCTCATAGTCAATAAAAGCGATATATGGTGGTTTGTCATGCTCTGTTGATTTTTCCATTAGTTGGTTAATTACATGGATATGGTTAGTTGCTGATTACCCACTATTAAAGACTGCCTGCTCTCTTGGTCCATGCGTCTAGCCGTCTTTCCATTCGGCCTACAGTAATGTTTGTAAATACTTTATATATTACAAAAAGTAAAATTTTTGAGTGGTAATTTTCCGGTCCTGTTTTTTCTCCTTTTTGTGAATTCGTTTAATGATAAAGTTTTTTTCAATCTGTAGGTATAGAACATTCTTGCAGACACTTAGTGTAAAATTCAGCGAGTTTTACTACTATGAAATATCCCACATCTAGTATTGAATTAATTGTTAAACCATCTTTTCCTGCCTTATTGCATGTATTTTAACGTTTTCTTTATACAGTAGATCGTATTGTTATGTTTGATAATGGCTCAGTTGTATAGAACTCCCCTAGAATTCTTATAAGTCCATCTCTATTTTTGATGATATTTACATTTTCCTCCTTTATAGCCAGTATCTGTTGGTACCCTGTTCCAATTGTTCTGTTCGTCAATTTTATGTTTCTTCCTTCCTTTAGAGTTTCCTCAATTTTGATCTGATTGTGTTTACCAGTATCTTCTGTTTTTATTTCTTTCATTATTATCGATAGTTCTGCTAATACTATTTTTTCTCCCTTGTATTTTAACCTCATTGTCAATATTTTTTTGGTCTATTCTGATAGTTTTCCTTGATCATGTTTAGGAACTTTACTGCCTCTTGTTCAGTTTTCAATATAAATTTTAGTAAAATAGTTTTCATTTCTTCTTTACTTGTCTTCATTTCATCATGTAGCTGAGAGTACTTTTTTTGTATTGCTAAACTCAACTTTGAAGATCTTTCTCTCATTACAAGTGTTTACAGTATATTTCTTTCTTGAAATTAATTTTACTCTCATTCCTTTGATATATATATATATATATATATATATATATATATATATATATATATATATATATATATATATATAAATATATATATATATATATATATATATATATATATATATATATATATGTATATATATACATATATATACACGAATATATATATATATATATATATATATATATATATATATATATATATATATATATATATATATATATATATATATATAAATGTTTTTTTTATCATCCAATGATCAGTTGACTTGATCTTGTTTAACACTATTACATCTTGAAGTAAATGACCTTTTACACTAGGAATAAATCTGCTTCCTTTTTCGGTTCACCATTTGAGTTTTTCCATCTCCATTTTTCATGTTCCTTTTCATAAAAGAAGGTGTTCATAGATTTAAGATTTTTTGTTTCAGCAAATTCTACAAGCATGTCTCCTCTTTTTGTCCTTGTGCCTACCTCGGAATTACATATTCTGGATTTTCCTCTATTCTTATGACCTACTTCAGCTTTAAAATCACCTAAAACAAATGTAGATTGAGAACTCGTAATAAGTCTTTATTTATTACCCTAAATAGGATGCTGTTGGTGCTTATGTTCGAATAATCTTGAGTTTGTACTTCGAATATAGTTTAATAACTAACCTGCAATGCTACCATCAGTACTACAAAACTCTTCTCTGTTCCATGCAAAATTTTTATTAATACGAATATACATTACATTTTCTTTGTTCCTTTCGTGTTCTCTGAAGGGAAATATGTGGCCTTTTTCAATTCTATATAAGATTCCCTAGTTCGTCTAGATTTACTCAGTCCTGTTAAAACGCAATTTACATCATCTATCTGTTCTTGTAACACAGCAAGATCTTGTTTCCGTAACAAGATCCTAACGTTCAGTTTCCATAGTAATCTATAGCTACCCACCACCTTAGGTAGTTATTTCGCTACCCCTGGGGACAGTTGGCCCAGAGTGGATTATGATATAGATGTGTAGAAATTGGCCAGTTTTCATCACCCGCTAGGCACTACGTATTGGTGATGATAGACTACTTTCGTCTGATTGCTCGCAGCAAATCAACCTAGTATGGTGGCCCCGACATGAATAGCATCGCTTATCATTAACATGCGCAAACCCTTTCACCTCGTTAAAGTATCCCTACTGAGAAAGGATATATATATATATATATATATATATATATATATATATATATATATATATATATATATATACATATATATATATATATATATATATATATATATATATAAACACACACACACACACACATATATATATATATATATATATATATATATATATATGTATATATATATATATATATATATATATATATATATATATATATATGTATGTATGTATACATATATATATATATATATATATATATATATATATATATATATATATATATATATATATATATATATATATGTGTGTGTGTGTGTGTGTGTGTGTGTGTGTCTGTGTTTTTGTGTCTCTGTCTTCCTGCCTGTGTTTCTGTGTGTGTGTGTCTGTCTGTGGTTTAGTGTGTGTGTGTGTGTCTGTCTGTGGTTTAGTGTGTGTGTGTGTCTGTCTCTCTGTGTTTGTGTGTGTGTGTGTGTGTATGCAATTCATTCTTTAGTTATCTATATAGAAAATAACTAATAATATCTCGCGAGACTATGACCCCGTAAAGTAGTATTTAGAAAAACGTACTAGTCCATAGACTGACCCATAAATCATGCAACTGGTGATACAAGTGTGAGATTTGGCACACACATTCTTTACATTATATAGAATCATTTCAAGACAGGACACTGGTTGAATAAGAGTAGTGACATGTGCAACTACATTTTGGGCTTATAATTATGAATATTTCGGCCAATAATGAAGATAAAACTGAAATGTTTTTACTTTTAAACCTCGAGGTTAAGAAATACAAAACAACAGGATTATTTTTGTCATCTTTTTTGTTTTCCAATACTGTTGGAAATTTTATTTTCCAAATCAAAATGTTACCAATTTTATACAAAACAGTCATGTAATATGTTTACTGACTCAAATTATTTATGTTGAATCAAATGAACAATAAAACACTGTTTCAGACTTCATTGATGTTATTATGATTTGTGACTATATGACAACTTTATAGCACTATGATCTTATGTATAATCTATGTCATTCAACTTAGGACTTCTTTCTTTTTCCCCATAAACTTTTATAAGTAAACGAAAATGTCAAAGTCAAATAATCTGGTGAGTCATGAAATTAACTCTAGTTAATGTAACTACAGACCAGATAAAGTATTTTCTTTGGCAGCAATTTACAGTTGATAAGCTGATATGTCCTGTTGATCATAATTATATTGGAGGTGCATATAAAACCCTTGCTAATAATCTTCCAGTGTTTGCAGAACCTGGTCCATTGGCCTCTTCCATTACATTACGTTAAACCCCCTTGATGATGGTGAAGATTTAGAAAGCACATTAAGAGCACAACACGCTAAATACCATAGAAATGTTACATGAAATATCATCATCATCTCTTACAATGGCTATTGAAGCAACGGGCCTCGGTTAGATTTTGCCAGTGGTCTCTATCTTGTGCTTTTAATTCAATACTTCTCTATTCATCATCTCCTACTTTGCACTTCATAATACTTAGTTATGTAGGCCTGGGTCTTCCAACTCTTCTAGTACCTGGTGGAGCCCAGCTGAACATTTGGTGAACTAATCTCTCTTGGGGGGTGCGAAAAGCATGCCCAAAACCATCTCCATCATAATGTCATCCACATATAGCCCTCGAGTAATCTCTCGTATAGTTTCATTTCTAATCCCGTAATGCCATTTAACTCCCAATATCTTTCTGAGGTCTTTGTTCTCAAATCTACTAAATCGATTGGAAATTGTTTCATTGTCATACCATGACTTATGTCCATAAAGTAACACTGATCTCACTAAACTGATATATCGTCTGATATTGATATATAATTTCAGGCGATTCGATTTCTGAACTTTAGTTAGCATAGCCATTGTCTGATTTCATTTTTTTAATCTTTCACTAAACTCTAATTCTAAAGACACTTTATTGGATATCATAGTTACTAAATACAGAAATGATTCTACCTCATTAATCCTTTTTCCTTCCAATGATATTGCATTTTCCATTGCATACTCCGTTCTTATTATCTTTGCCTTTCTTCCATTTACTTTCAGCCCAACCTTGTGCAATATTTCGTGGATTCGGATAAGCAAGCATTGCAAATTCTGTGGTGTTCTGCTAACAAGAACAGCATGATCAGCATAACCTAGGTCTGCTATATTTCTATCACCAATCCAATCCAATCCTTCTCCACTGTCTCCTATTGTTCTTCTCATTACAAAATCCACGAGGAGGATAAACAACATAGGTGACAACACATTCCCTTGGAGTACACCACTGTTCACTGGAAATTCATTTGATAAGACTTCATTAACATCAATTTTGCTCTTGCTATGCTCATGAACAGACTTAATCAAATTTACATATTTAAGAGGAATTCCATAATAACACAGGACTCCCTACAAAATTGGTCGGTGCACGCTATCAAAGGATCTTTCATAGTCTAAAAAGGCCATCAAAAGTGGATTTTTATTTTCTATGCATTGCTGTACAACGTCTCAGAATGAACATTTAGTTAGTACAACTTCTGCCTTTTCAAAATCCTGTTTGTTCATCTCTCAGCTTTCCATCAATCTTTCTCTCCAGTTTCTTAAGAATAAGCATACTATATATTTTCATGGCTACTGACGTAAGTGTTATGCCTCTGTAATTATTGCAATCACTCAGGTCTCCCTTTTTTTCTTTGGACATTTTCACCAACGCTCCTAACTCCCAATCATTAGATTTTGCCTCTTCATTCTTCATAATAATCTTGTAAGTAGTCCGGGAGTCACTTAATTTTCGGCCATTATAATCTCGACAGTTATTCCATTGTATACAGGGGCTTTCCATCTCTTTAGTGTTTTGAGGATAGCTTTGACTTCAAACATACTGAATTCATTCATAGGCCCATCAAGGTCTTAATCAGCTTCAGTTATATAATGAAATTATTCCCTTCATATCTCATTCAACGTTGTCTTCCTTCATCTTCTGTTGTTATAATAGATTCATCTCTCATTTTTATTGGTGTATGCTTTTTCTTCTTTACCCCAGTCGATATTTCCTTAATAATTCTATGAGCAATTCTTACACCATAGCCAGTTCTTCTCTTTTCTTTTGACCTCACTATCAATACTGGAATACTTAGTATGCTCTACCTTGTACCGTGCTAGGTGGTATATCTTAGCAATCCATGTTTGCCAACAGTTAAACTCGTGTGAGCAGATAAGCAATTGGATGGAGTAATGAGAGCTTAGGGTGCAGAGTAAATGCCCCCTTAAATCTCAATGAAGTCACTGGCAGTGGAGTGACAGATTGGTTTTAAGGCATTAGACAAACTGTCTCTTTGGCTTTTACGCCTGAAGCCTGGCAGTTGATCTTTGTAGAATTAGTATGGACCAGCAGGGGTCACTTGCCTTAGTTGGATAGGCACCGCACATCACACAGAACTAGCTATCCTTTGATGTATCTAGCCAATGAATCTTCTATGGATTTAGTCAGTCCTGGATATAGAAGATGAAAGAATATCCCCCAGTCCTGGACATAGTTGAGTGCTAAGAATCTCCCGGTTTACAAACTCTAAAGAAAAATTGAAAATAGGTAATTGGAATGTTAGTAACATTAATCGGATAGGTAAGTTACAACAAGTGGAGAGTGAATTTATGAAATACAGTTTTGATATCTTGGACCTAAGTAAAACACATTGTAAGGGTATTGGTAAGGAAACTTTAGACCAAGTCAATATGTATGTATGTATATATATATATATATATATATATATATATATATATATATATATATGTATATATATATATATATATATATATATATATATATACATATATATATATATATATATATATATATATATATATATATATATATATATATATATATATATATATATATATATATACATATATACGTATATATATATATATATATATATATATATATATATATATATATATATATATATATATATGTATATATATATATATATACTCTGGAAGATCAGATGGATTTGGAAGAGAAGGGGTAGACATGATGATGACACCGAGAGCAGAAAACGCATTAACCGAGTGGAACGCTGTAAATAGCAGATTATTACTAACAATGTGCAAATCAAAGCAGAGCAATATGAGTTTTATAGTTTGCTTTTCCCCAACAAATGATTTCCCTGAAGAATGAAGAGATGAATACTATGAAGAACTGCAGAGTGTAATAGATGAGATCCCAAAGAGGTATTCGAAAATTGTGATTGGTGACTTCAATGCTAAAGTTGGAAGGAATAATCAAGGGATAGAGAATGCGATGGGTGTCAAGGGTCCTGGCGAGGTTGCAAAGGTAAATGAAGCACATTTCATAAGTTTATGTTAAGCAAATAATCTTGTAATTGGATGTACCATTTTTCAACATAAGAACATTAACAGGTATCTATGAACTTCACCATGTGGCAATTAAAAAAAATCAGATAGACCACATTCCCATTAATAAATAGAGAAGGAGGACTCTGAGAAAGGTAGGAAGCTATAGAGGGGCTGATATTGGTAGTGATCACCAGCTCCTCATTGGCCCACTGATATTAAAACTGTAAGCACCCAACAGAAAGATGGATTGAATACCTAGGTTTGATACAACTAAGCTTTTACAAGAAGAACACAGAGAAACATTTGCAATTGAATATAGGATTTGATTTGCAGTCTTAGAGACTTCAAGAGATGAAGAACAGATAATTGATGAAGAATTGTGTGATAATAAGAACATAAGAATCCTTGTAGCAATCTAGTAATGTAACTTGTATCTTTCCTAATCAACCAGCTACACATAAACTCTCTTCACAATGCATCCACTTGAGATTTTGATACAAGAGTCAGACAATGATTAGCCAAGTTTAGTTCAAGTGATGTGTTGGACATAGAAGTTAAGAACCATCCTCAATGCTTAGTTTGTATGTACAGCAGAGCTGTGTAGAATCCACCTATTAAAAAGGTAAAAAAAGACAGATGTAGCTAGAAACATAACATTTGCCAAAATACTATTAAATGTTTAAGAAATATTAGAAGATGCTGATATAGCACCAGTATTTCAATTATCAGACCCACTGAACTCTATACAGACAGATCTAATGAACTTGTCAAAGAAGTGGCATCAGCTGTTCATGCAACAACACTGATGAACAGGATACTTGGGTATTTCCTGGAACTGAAGGTTAAGCATGAGGGATGTTATGTACATCTGGTAACATGTAGAATTGCCAGTTAATTAATAGAACACGAGAGAAGAAGTGTCCATATGTTATACATGGCTGAACTCATATGATGGGATATATTTTCACACAAATATCCAGTTGACTGCCAATAAAGATCACTTCCACAATCATTGCTAAATCGGATGAGCATGATCCTGTAGGGTTGAAATATCCAGAACAAAAACAATTATCAATCTCAAACAGTAATTTTTGTATCCAGACTCCTAGTGTATATCTTTTTCACAATATGAAGTCAAATCATAAGGATAATAGACACAAAAAAAC
Organism: Palaemon carinicauda; assembly: GCF_036898095.1. Taxonomy (NCBI): domain Eukaryota; kingdom Metazoa; phylum Arthropoda; class Malacostraca; order Decapoda; family Palaemonidae; genus Palaemon; species Palaemon carinicauda. The sequence continues at coordinate 76,566,754 of NC_090726.1, read as the reverse complement.
TTAACGTGATCCAATTCTCTTTGTTGAAGTTTGTGTATTCAAAAACAAAGTCAAATTACACAATAGATACTCTGTATCAAATAGGACTCTTTATAACATATGCTTGTATTCTCTCTTTATCTACTGATCTTGCCAATTTTGCAATTATTCACATTGAATCTGTTGGAGCTGTCTTTCCACAATCACTTAAAATTGGCCTTTTCACAATCTCTGCTGTGAACAATATCGATCATGACCCTTCCTGACATACGCTCAAATTCTGTTTCCTCATACTAGCATTTGTATTGTTGAGCAGCCTTCGGTTGATTGCGCTCACAGAGATTAAAAACGTTTTTCATTAGCCTCATCAACTCACAAGAAGGTAAGATTACCTATCAAATACACTTAAGTACCCCCTGTTGTAGCGCTCACCAAGATACTAGCACATATACTGAATCCCGATTTTGACATTGATATATAAGTAGTCACCATAGTGTCAACATGTATGTGATATAATTGAAGAAAAAAAATGGTTATGATTATAATGAGGAACTAAACAAAATGTATGCTAAAAAAAGTTGACCCCGTGTTTCTTGAGCTGCATATCATGCAGAACTTTAGAAAGAGAGCATACGTGAAACGTCCATTAGCACCCTACTATCATTATTCCCTAATGATTCAGTCAACAGCTACGATAGAGAATTCAGTAGATGTCAAGTGTGTTTTTGACATTGCTAATGAAGTTCAAAATTCAGTTATAGTAGGTGACCAACCCCTGCACAAAATTACAAAATACATTCAATGGACATTACCAGAAACACATAGAAAAGACTTTTACGTGCTCATGGTGGGAGGGCTTCACATTAGGATAACATTGCTAATGTGTCTAGATGGCTCACGCTGGACATCACCAATATCATGGGCTGGAATACCACAATATGGCACTGCAGAAAGCTTTTTTGATACATCTCAAGTCAAAGAAATTACCAGAATTGACGACATTAAAGCTTGGGCCTTTTTCTTACAACATGATGATGCTTTTACTGCAAGTCAGATGTAATATTCTTTGGGCATGTAGTGTGAAAAAATAGTGCTCAAATAAAGTACAGTTTAAATTCTGGGACCCGAAAGTGATCATGGAATTACCCATCTTCATATAGGGCAGAGCATGTCCTGAAGGAAATATTCACTGCTACATTGAATCCTTCTCTGCATTGCAATGGCTCTTTAATACTCTAGATAATTATCATTATACTCAGGTAGCAGCAGTAAATCTCCATATATATATATATATATATATATATATATATATATATATATATATATATATATATATATATATATATATATATATATATATATACATATATATATATATATATATATATATATATATATATATATATATATATATATATATATATATATATATATATACAGAAATCTGCGAGGAAAACTTCACAGTAGATATCACAAAAAATATTTTCCTGGATTCCCTAGATGAGAGACATGAGCAAATCAATGTTTGTGTCAAGGATGAAGTTGGAAAAATTGGTCTAATAGAAAAAGAAACTGCCCCTTCAGGATGGGCGTTTGCTGGTCCTGCAATCGCTAGAGTGGTAACTGAAATATATCTTGGTTTGGACTGCACACATAAAACCCAGACAAGCTATTATGAGGATATCTATGGTACTCAATCATCTTTCCTCAGTCATGTGAAGTTATTGGTGAAAACAATATCAGATATGAGTAAACCTTTTATGGACAAAAGTGGTGATCTATGGGTACTTGACACCAGAGCTATTGCTGAATCTTCTATTGTATATTCATTTATACTTGGACATGTAATGTGTACCATATTCATAGAATATTGTCTCGTTAGTGGCAAAATAAAGATACGTGATGGAATAAGAAATGCAAACCTTTCTTTCTTTGGTAAAAATATACAAAAAGAGAAATCTCAAGACAGAAATTATTGGAATCACGGAAACAAGATAAAACATTATTTTTAACATTATATATTGCTTGCCAGGTACATGAATTAAACATGGCAGAATTCTTTTCTTATGAAAATCAATCATATTAGGCCTCTATCTCTAATTATGGAGCCTTGAGGTATGGCAAAAAGTCAGATCTTTTGGCATGTCTTGAAGAACTTGTAGACAATCATTACCCAGTCAAGCCAGAACTACAATTATAAATCTTATTAAACAATTTGATGATTATATTCTTAAAGTCCTGGATTACATTCGTAATCAGTTGCATGGTGAAGTGATGTATATAAACATGGTCTTTGATGTCTGGAGAAGGGGAAAAGGACCTCTCAGGCATGATAAAGGGATAAATAAGGTACCCAGTAATTGATAGACTTTTTTTTTCTTTTTTAATGATGCCAACAAGACAGAACTGTCTCATTTGATTGCCGAGTGCATTGTCAATGAACAGTATCCATGGCCAGTCACTATTACGCATGGCACTAAAGTAATATCATGTGTTAAATGTGATCTTACAGAATTAATGGACTGCACTGATTAAGAGGTAGACATAAGAATGTTGTGCATTCTTTACAAGGAGCTCACATGATTTTAATTGGAAAAGTTTATAGAGATTTTACTTTCATTTGTAAAAGTTTTGCTCACAAAATCATATGTGAAAATTTGCCGATAGCATTTAGTAGATTTAGTAGTTGCTCAATATAGTGTTATCTAGGTGTGTTGATAATGGCTAAAACACTTGGTCCTGAAAAAAAGTGTTTTTCATGCATTCAATGGAAGTGATGTGACATATTCATTTGCTGGAAAAGGAAAATATACAGCTTGGTCAGCATGGAATGCATATGAAGGTGCCACAGGAGTTCTTTCCATGCAATTTCAGCTACGAGTAGCAATCAAAGAAGACAGTAATCATGTATGTCCGTGGAAGTGATGAAACTAGCGTTAATGCTTCAAGACGGACATTATTCACACACACACACACACACACACACACACAAATATTCATAACATACCTCCAACACGGGATGCTGTAGCTCAATATCTACTGTGAGTATTTCATGAGGCTGGTCATATATAGTTTTAAGTTAGGATAAAATCTCCACGATGACCAAGCTCTGGAGACTTTAGGTGGACACTGGATGCAGGCACATTATAATTGATTCAGGACCCGTCTATTGGTCCCGTATGCCAAATGGTGTTGGGAGGATTTCTCAACCGAGCTTGGTTTAAGGGTCCCTGGACAGGAAAAATCACTGAGGTGCTTATCCGTAATTACGCCATAATTGACACTATGGCCCAATCTAAAATAGCTGCCGTCCGATGACAAAAATATATATTCTTTTATTATTTTGTGTTAATACAAATGTAATATATCTAATATATGTAATTCTAGTGTGAAGAATTCGTTCCTGATGTTTTAATCATTAGTAGTCATCTATGAAGCTGACGGAGAGCATAAGAAAAAAAAAATATTTGACGTTTTATATTTTTGGTAAAAACATTATAAAGAAATGCAGAATTTTTTTTTTCAGATGGATAGAATATTATAATTAGTTAAACAATATTATTTAAGTGGCATGTTTTTATATGAGGAATCATCTTTGGCAAAACAAAACTTACACACAACTATACCCATGCAAGTTGTGAGGAGGGTCAATGATAAAGGCTTCATTATTTTGATAGTTTATGGCAGAAGTGTTCCAAAATAATTCTCCCATCCATGCCCCGCTGGTTTATGTAATGTATCATATTTTTCGACTGTCACAGGCAATTTGCATGCCTTGGTAACCAGAAAAAAATCCCTATACTACTTATCAGTTGGTGGGAGTGATCATATTCCAGCCCTGTAACCTGTGTAGTTTTCAACCCTCAACTGATCTAATGTCTCGGCACTTGTAGCTGATCTTCCTCCTGACCAAATACATAATGAGAATCTATCTGCTAATACTACATATTTCTCTGACAAGGTATCTAATTTATCAAAGTTTGTCAGATACTGTACTGGTTCACATGCAATATTTGCATGCTTGATTCCCACCTTACTCATGCAGTCCTCTTTAGTCAAGATATGGGATTTCTTTACTACCTTTGCCAGTGGGGCTCCAAGGGGATAACTCATTTGATGCAGTGGAATCAGGCGTCGTTTTTCACCAGTGCCATACTGCAGCCAAATTTTTCTCATCCCCAGTGCTTGGAGATATGGAGAGTAATGAAGGAAAAATGCAAACATATCCTGTTTTATGAGATGCCCAGAACTTATCAATTTGCTGAGGAATGACTGTATCTTTATACATACCAATGATATCAAGGCCTCATGATGAATCTGTACGACGCATATGCTCACCTGCTTTGAAAGAGATCTCAATATAAGAGTCAAATACAAGATGGAAAAATTTGGTTTCATTAGAGATAAATAATGCTGTTGGATTCGATCTATGACGGCACCCATATTAGGAAAATTTGCCAGAGCCATCTGCCTTATTTTTTGACAAGAAGTCTACCACAATATGAGTGGAAAGAGCAAAATTTTGACTACTTTTAGAGGTGTCAAGTTGAGATTTAACCTGCCTAACCAGTAATGATTTGTTGGTGCGAGAAGGGAGGTCACCACTAGATAGTGGAGATGTTTCCAGCGCATCATGGAAAAGAATTTGACTGAGAGTTATCCCGATCTTTTTACAATGTCGATGTTCCTCTGTGCCTCTGCCTCGTCCTTGGATAAAATGCACCCTTTTTTTAGAATAGTTACTGGTGTGATCTGTGGTAGGTCTGTGAAATGTAGTACTTTTTCTTTTAATATTGTTGCACTAATTTTCTTTCTCTTCTCAACAAACTTCTCCTGCTTGCATTAGCCATAGACATTTTCCTCATTCTCTATACAATTGAACAAATGCACCGCTACCTCTTTGTGAACCACCAGATTTATAAGGAAGTTTTGCATTTCCACAGACACATTGTCCCTAAATGAATAAGAATTTTTGATGCTCAAATAATAAGTCAAGCAAGTTCCGATACATTCTTGTTAAATGTGTGACGACAAGTGGTATTTGGTGCAAGCAGAAGATGGTATTCTGTGTGATTCATAGGATGATTAGTAGTGATTGTACTGAGGATGTTGTTAATAAACTCCAAAGAATTGCCAGAGTTCCTCAAACTCTCAAAAGAACTGTAGTAAGTTTTCTATTTGTCCAATAATGGCTTCAAACTATTTTGGATAACTTTTATTTGCAGCAATTGTTGTTTGGAACATCTCCTCCTCAGGTAAGTTTGGATAGAAAGCTTTGTCCTTATGACACCACAACATCTGCCACTGGAGCGAACGGAGCAAGTCTTCCGCAATCCACATCCATCTTAGAGCACGAACATAATGGCTACCATTCAAGACTGATTATCCCACTAGGCCAAAAAACAACAATCTCGACTAGTACATTATTTGGACCGGAACCATGCAGTAGTCTGCCCTGACAACTGAGCAAGTGGCAGTGGATCATTGTACTATTGTGATCTTTAACCAAAATATTTTGTTCTTGTGAAGGCTGTTGTTGGTCTGAAGGTAGGTCATCGTGGTTGAACTCTTGCTTCTGAGATCTTTTTCCTTCTGAGGTGATATCTATATCTTCGAGGGGATAAATAAGATCCTATAGGTCTTAAATACTACTTCTGAAAAGTTTGTGTTTTGGTATTTGGAATAGCAATGCTAAAATGTGAGATGAGGTGCTGACATCATTGTTTCTTCCCATGATGCCTTTACGTCATTACTGTCAGAAAACTGCCCTGCAATCTAAAATCACCATACATGAGTGACTCTCATAATATGTTATATGCCTCTATCATAATGTCCTGATTCTTCGACTTGATGGCTAGGTGAGCAGCAGTAATGCCAGATGAAAAGATTATGTCAGATTCCTTTACTCCACTGTTTGAACAGATTATAACAGAATCGCCCTGATGGGAGAGGATCAGCTGTTTCGAATCTCGATTTTTAAAGGTACTTGTAAGCACCTCATCTTCCTTCAAAAGACTTACAGCAGACATTACAATATCAGTCATCGTGCAACAATCTTTTATCAGAATATTATCAATATATAGGAGAGCGTTTGTGAACAGCACATACTTAGCATTAGTGGGAGCCATTCTTTCTGGGGTTACTGGTTTGACATTGTCACCGTGTTTATATATATTTGTTTATTATTTAGATTGTTACTATATTTACATCACAATAAGTAATGTTTGTATGTATAAGGGGATTGCCTAGTTAAAGACCCAACTGTAATTACCAACGAATTCTTGTTACCGTGACGAAGATTGGTTGTGACATCTTGTTTTGGACAGTTGTTCAGTTACTGTTTCTCCCTCTTCAGAGGTGAAATGGGGATCAGCAGAAATAACTCGGGAGTGCATTCGTGGTGCTGTTGTGCGGAATAGGTCGAGATCCCTGCCACCTAGGATTTTATATATCAGCCCTACTTGAAAGTGCTCTTCGTCAGTGTTGGTTGTTTACCGTCACCGAAATATTGGTGTTTGGTGTTTAATGGTAAATGTTACGGTAATCGTAAAATGTGCACTGGTCGCTATGATCGAGAGAGAGAGAGAGAGAGAGAGAGAGAGAGAGAGAGAGAGAGAGAGAGAGAGTGTTTATTGGCCTGTCGAAGACACGAAAGCATGTTTGAGGGTTGTGGCCTTATGCACAAGAGATAAGTGACCGACCGCACGGCAGTATTCGCGAGTGTACTCTTTATCTTTTCACAGTATTTGGTTATTATTAAATAAGATACCTATTGCTTATATATATAATGTAAAATCAGATAGCAATCATTTATATTTGTTACGTACATTATTATTGATAAAATGAACACCGTTCTTTGATATTCGTTTGACATTTATTATAACCACGTGACTATTATTCCACATTATTCACTTTTATTATCAATTAAATGTTATGTATTCTTTTTGCTAATGTTATAATTAAAACTTTAAAAAACTCGTATACTTGTTTATCACCACTTCGTCTACAACATTTGAAAGACTAAAAGAACCTTCAAGTGCTATTGCATAGCTGGTGTTTAATATATATTAATTAGTGAATAGTACTTGTGACAGACATGACGTTCGTATTTACGCATGTAATTTGGTCGGCATAGGTTGTGACAGAATATGTCTGCAGAGACAACTTATTTGGCAGAGCCCCCTTCATCGTCTCTCAGTTGGTCTGCAATTCGTGTAAAAATATCATCTTCATTTTGGTTTAAAGCGTTAATTAATTTCTCAGCAATCTTACGCTCACATATTCTGAATTTGTCAGGGTATTTCTTTTATTCAATATTTCCACATATACCACAGAGCAACTATCTTGGGTCTTTCTTTCAACTAGGAGACGAGCAAGGTACAACACTTTTACGAAAGGTTTTACTAAATGTCTGAAAAAAAAAATAATAAAACGTGAGATTCACTTAGTAAAAGGGAGCTGTCAACAAAAACCATAACATGCACTGGCTATTATCTACATAAATGTTTAAAACAATATCAGAAATAAATTAGTCTCCCTTGAATTAGGTATATTAGGTATATTAAATGTGTATTAACTACCAATAATAGAAAAAAAAAAATAATATTTTTGTCATCGGAAGGCAACCGTATTGGATTGGGCCATAGTGTCATTCGCTGTGTGATTATGGACAAGCACCTTTGTGATTTTTCAATTCCAGGGACCCATAAACCAAGCTAAATTTAGAAATCCCCCCAACACCATTTTGCATAGGGGACCAATAGACAGGTTCAGGACTAAATGGGTTATGACATGAATGACATTACCTCCAACTGGTGAAGTTTGCCGTGAAATTATTTAATGTGGTTACATACAAAGGTCGATGCAAAAATAAAAAAGCATTTCTTACTTGTACAACCCTCTGTAATGTGGAGGATATGAATAAACAATTATGCAAAATAATATATATATATATATATATATATTTATATATATATATATATATATACACACACACACATATATATATATATATATACATATATATATATATATATATACATATATATATATATATATATACATATATATATATATATACACATGTATATATATATATATATACATGTGTATATATATATATATATATGTATATATATATATATATATATACATGTATATATATATATATATATATACATGTATATATATATATATATATACATGTATATATATATATATATATATACATGTATATATATATATATATATACATGTATATATATATATATACATGCATATATATATATATATATATATACATGTATATATATATATATATATACATGTATATATATATATATATATATTTACATGTATATATATATATATATATATGTATATATATACATGTATATATATATACACGTATATATATATATATATATACATGTATATATATACATGTATATATATATATATATATATATACATGTATATATATACATGTATATATATATATACATGTATATATATACATGTATATATATATATACATGTATATATATATATATATATATATGTATATATATATATATATGTATATATATATTTATATATATATATATGTATATATATATTTTTATATATGTATGTATATATATATAAATATATATATATATATATATATATGTATGTATGTATGTATGTATGTATGTGTGTGTTTGTGTATGTGTGTGCAAAATTTCAATACTAATGCGATTTTTTAGAATTATGGTTATAAGTGATATTGCAACTTTTTGTATTGCCACTGTAGTAAAGCATATATATATGCAACGGTGTTTACTCTTTATTAAAACTTATAATATTCTTATGCAGGAACATATGCAAATATTTATGGAAGATTTTAATGATTATAGTGTTTTTATAACACAAGTTGTTATCTTTTTTATTTTTTGTAAATATATATATATATATATATATATATATAGATATATATATTATGTGCTTTTATTGTGTATTGATAGAAATCTTGCAGGCACCATAAATGAATTTTGTCGTACTAGTGATAGAATTGCTGGATTAATTATCAATCTAAGTAAGAAGTATAAACTCTAAATCACCCACACATATAAACCAGCAACATCCCATAAAGAGGAAGAAATAGAAACCCAATTTATATATATATATATATATATATATATACATATATATATATATATATATATGTATATATGTATGTATGTATATATATATATATATATATATACATATATTCCACTCAATTTGCATTTTATGGGGGTGAATTCAATTCAGAATTAGTTGAAAATAAGAGAAAGGTAATATTGGTAGACAAATTTGGAGTAGGCATAAGTATTGACAGAGGAGACATGCTTGTAGAATTTGCTGAAAGAGAAAATCTTTAAGTCATAAGTATCTGCTTTTTATAAAAATGAACATGGAAAATGCACATGGAGATGCCCAAATGGACAAACGAATTACGAAATAAGTTTTCTACAAAAAAAAAAAGGAAAAAAAATCACAAATGCAATCAGACCAAAACTGAGGAAAAACTTTGAACGTGGTTTATATCTAAGGAAAGATAGAGAAAAAATTAATTCAAGAAAGAGAACAAACACTCCTGTAATACGAGAAAAAAAAATGATGCACTACGTGAAGAAATGGAAGCTAGTGAAGTAGAAATGAACTGAAATCTAAAAAAAAAGTTATCGGAATCAGCACAGAAGATAGGTGAAAAAAGTTCCTAAAAAAGATCAAGGAAATCTACAGAAAAAAACAGAAGCCTAATAAAGAGAAACTTGAAATGATGTTAAAATCTAGGAGACATAACATAGAATCCGCATAACTATCCATAACAACAAACTAAAAAATCAAGAAATTCATAAACAAAATCAGACAAGTATCTAGAAAATACTTGGAACAAAGTGCCAACAGATGTTTGCTTTAAATTGTGAAAACGAAAATATCAACAATAGATAAGGAGTGATTTAAATTGCAGAGGGTTTCTAAACAATGCAATACTATAGTGATATAAGAAATAACTGACAGTAGAAAACATCCTGCCCAATAAATTCACTTCCCATAATATATGAAATATATAGAAAGACAGTTTGACATTAATCAACCAAGAGAGCATGCAGGCTTTAGAAGGGTGGGTATTCAGCAATTACCATGTTAATGTAATTGACCAGGTAATGGAGAAATGAACAGAGTATTATAAATCACTAAGTATAGTATTTATTGACTATGAAAACCCTTTTGATACAGTTAAAACTTCGGCAGTAATTAAAATACTTCAAAGACAAGGAATAGATGAAGCCTATGATAAAGTACTTGAAAAATATCTATACTGGAATTACAGCAATCATTTGAAGTTGCTTAACTATTCTGTAAAATTTAAATATTTAGTATTTTTTGCATTATAAAACCGATTTTATGATATTAAAGTATTGTTTTTATCTTTTCTTGATTATTTTACTTCACTTTACACATACTTGAACTCTTTTTACTAATGCCTTAACTTTATGTTCCATATAAGTAAATGATATAGAAAAAAATATTTTAGACATGTTACAAATTGTCAAATTTACCACAAGGTTACATTTCCAATTTTGATGATTTGTGACCAATATTCACTCCTAATTCCGCAATTTAGCAGCTTATATGAAAGATTTCGGTAGAAACTAAAAACACTGGACTAGTTTAGGACGGTCTCCTATTATATTTAGGATTTGAAATATTCCAAAGCAAGAAATCTAAGGAAATGTTACTAAAACAAGAATAACAGTTTAATTAATCTTAACGCCAATGGACCTCATCCATAAAATCCACCGGCAACATCTTAACCAGGGGCCTAGCGGTGGTATACAAGTTCAAGTAGTGCTAATCATAAAAGATTTGAGATCCCATTCTCATAAGCTTCACCGTCAAGAAAATTTACTAGACCTCTCCAGTTATTACATGTCACCTACCTCTTCTTAGTTCAGTTGGTGAATACAAAAACATCTAAGGGTCCGCAAAGGGCTTCGCCCTACTGAAAAATCTTATGCCAGGGTTACGGAAATTATCAGCTTTAATTGTGCTCATTAACATCAAATGCATAAATCGCACATCAATAAATGTCTACCACTGATGATGAAAACATTTGGCAAAGTTTGTAAAATTAAAAAATGTGTTTATTTTTTTATTTTATTTTATCGTACAACTTTCTTTGTTTTCGTGATGGTGGTTTTAGAGTATTTTACACTCGGTTCTAAAAATTGTTATTATTATTATTATTATTATTATTATTATTATTATTATTATTATTATTATTGATAATAATAATAATAATAATAATAATAATAATAATAATAATATTATTATTATTATTATTATTATTATTACTATTATTATTATTACTATTATTATTATTACTATTATTATTATTATTATTATTATTATTATTATTATTATTATTATTATCCAACTTTTTTTTTTTTTGGGGGGGGGGCTATCCTCATCACTTGCCCTTTAGGTATTCAAGGGACCTTTGTCCTTATAGAGCCTGACTATTCATACTAGGCCTACATCCGGAGATTTACCATGGCTTAGTGTAGTTAACTAGGGTAATTAAACAATCCACTGTACAATAAACCACTTGAAGCTATTTGCATCATGAGATCATGATTTGACTTCTGGTTCCATATCCATGATCAGTGAATAATGTAAATAATATATATATATATATATATATATATATATATATATATATATATATATATATATATATATATATATATATCCAAATAAGCCATATATATTTTTGATACATTAATGTCTGGATTCTCTTAACGACCTCGGGATCAGAGCCCCAGGCGAAATCACACAAACACAAGAGCTTGGCTCCGGCCGGGAATCGAACCCTGGTCGGCAAGCTTGTACAGACAGTGACTAACCCACTTGGGTTAGTCACTGTCTGTACAAGCTTGCCGACCAGGGTTCGATTCCCGGCCGGAGCCAAGCTCTTGTCTTTGTGTGATTTCGCCTGGGGCTCTGAACCCGAGGTCGTTAAGAGAATCCAGACATTAATGTATCAAAAATATATATGGCTTATTTGAATATGAAAAACACGTAAAAATGTGCAAAATTTATCATATATATATATATATATATATATATATATATATATATATATATATATATATATATATGTATGTATGTATGTATGTATATATATATATATATACATATATTCCACTCAATTCACATTTTCTGGGGGTGAATTCAATTCAGAATTAGTTGAAAATAAGAGAAAGGTAATATTGGTAGACAAATTTGGAGTAGGCATAAGTATTGACAGAGGAGACATGCTTGTAGAATTTGCTGAAAGAGAAAATCTTTAAGTCATAAGTATCTGCTTTTTATAAAAATGAACATGGAAAATGCACATGGAGATGCCCAAATGGACAAACGAATTACGAAATAAGTTTTCTACAAAAAAAAAAAGGAAAAAAAAATCACAAATGCAATCAGACCAAAACTGAGGAAAAACTTTGAACGTGTTTTATATCTAAGGAAAGATAGAGAAAAAATTATTTCAAGAAAGAGAACAAACACTCCTGTAATACGAGAAAAAAAAATGATGCACTACGTGAAGAAATGGAAGCTAGTGAAGTAGAAATGAACTGAAATCTAAAAAAAAAGTTATCGGAATCAGCACAGAAGATAGGTGAAAAAAGTTCCTAAAAAAGATCAAGGAAAACTACAGAAAAAAACAGAAGCCTAATAAAGAGAAACTTGAAATGATGGTAAAATCTAGGAGACATAACATAGAATCCGCATAACTATCCATAACAACAAACTAAACAATCAAGAAATTCATAAACAAAATCAGACAAATATCTAGAAAATACTTGGAACAAAGTGCCAACAGATGTTTGCTTTAAATTGTGAAAACGAAAATATCAACAATAGATACGGAGTGATTTAAATTGCAGAGGGTTTCTAAACAATGCAATACTATAGTGATATAAGAAATAACTTTGACAGTAGAAAACATCCTGCCCAATAAATTCACTTCCCATAATATATGAAATATATAGAAAGACAGTTTGACATTAATCAACCAAGAGAGCATGCAGGCTTTAGAAGGGTGGGTATTCAGCAATTACCATGTTAATGTAATTGACCAGGTAATGGAGAAATGAACAGAGTATTATAAATCACTAAGTATAGTATTTATTGACTATGAAAACCCTTTTGATACAGTTAAAACTTCGGCAGTAATTAAAATACTTCAAAGACAAGGAATAGATGAAGCCTATGATAAAGTACTTGAAAAATATCTATACTGGAATTACAGCAATCATTTGAAGTTGCTTAACTATTCTGTAAAATTTAAATATTTAGTATTTTTTGCATTATAAAACCGATTTTATGATATTAAAGTATTGTTTTTATCTTTTCTTGATTATTTTACTTCACTTTACACATACTTGAACTCTTTTTACTAATGCCTTAACTTTATGTTCCATATAAGTAAATGATATAGAAAAAAATATTTTAGACATGTTACAAATTGTCAAATTTACCACAAGGTTACATTTCCAATTTTGATGATTTGTGACCAATATTCACTCCTAATTCCGCAATTTAGCAGCTTATATGAAAGATTTCGGTAGAAACTAAAAACACTGGACTAGTTTAGGACGGTCTCCTATTATATTTAGGATTTGAAATATTCCAAAGCAAGAAATCTAAGGAAATGTTACTAAAACAAGAATAACAGTTTAATTAATCTTAACGCCAATGGACCTCATCCATAAAATCCACCGGCAACATCTTAACCAGGGGCCTAGCGGTGGTATACAAGTTCAAGTAGTGCTAATCATAAAAGATTTGAGATCCCATTCTCATAAGCTTCACCGTCAAGAAAATTTACTAGACCTCTCCAGTTATTACATGTCACCTACCTCTTCTTAGTTCAGTTGGTGAATACAAAAACATCTAAGGGTCCGCAAAGGGCTTCGCCCTACTGAAAAATCTTATGCCAGGGTTACGGAAATTATCAGCTTTAATTGTGCTCATTAACATCAAATGCATAAATCGCACATCAATAAATGTCTACCACTGATGATGAAAACATTTGGCAAAGTTTGTAAAATTAAAAAATGTGTTTATTTTTTTATTTTATTTTATCGTACAACTTTCTTTGTTTTCGTGATGGTGGTTTTAGAGTATTTTACACTCGGTTCTAAAAATTGTTATTATTATTATTATTATTATTATTATTATTATTATTATTATTATTGATAATAATAATAATAATAATAATAATAATAATAATAATAATAATTATTATTATTATTATTATTATTATTATTATTATTATTATTATTATTATTATTATTATTATTATTATTATTATTATTATTATTATTATTATTATTATTATTATTATTATTATTATTATTATTATCCAACTTTTTTTTTTTTTTGGGGGGGGGCTATACTCATCACTTGCCCTTTAGGTATTCAAGGGACCTTTGTCCTTATAGAGCCTGACTATTCATACTAGGCCTACATCCGGAGATTTACCATGGCTTAGTGTAGTTAACTAGGGTAATTAAACAATCCACTGTACAATAAACCACTTGAAGCTATTTGCATCATGAGATCATGATTTGACTTCTGGTTCCATATCCATGATCAGTGAATAATGTAAATAATATATATATATATATATATATATATATATATATATATATATATATATATATATATATATATATATATATATATATATATATATATATCCAAATAAGCCATATATATTTTTGATACATTAATGTCTGGATTCTCTTAACGACCTCGGGATCAGAGCCCCAGGCGAAATCACACAAACACAAGAGCTTGGCTCCGGCCGGGAATCGAACCCTGGTCGGCAAGCTTGTACAGACAGTGACTAACCCACTTGGGTTAGTCACTGTCTGTACAAGCTTGCCGACAAGGGTTCGATTCCCGGCCGGAGCCAAGCTCTTGTCTTTGTGTGATTTCGCCTGGGGCTCTGAACCCGAGGTCGTTAAGAGAATCCAGACATTAATGTATCAAAAATATATATGGCTTATTTGAATATGAAAAACACGTAAAAATGTGCAAAATTTATCATATATATATATATATATATATATATATATATATATATATATATATATATATATATATGTATGTATGTATATATATATATATACATATATTCCACTCAATTCACATTTTCTGGGGGTGAATTCAATTCAGAATTAGTTGAAAATAAGAGAAAGGTAATATTGGTAGACAAATTTGGAGTAGGCATAAGTATTGACAGAGGAGACATGCTTGTAGAATTTGCTGAAAGAGAAAATCTTTAAGTCATAAGTATCTGCTTTTTATAAAAATGAACATGGAAAATGCACATGGAGATGCCCAAATGGACAAACGAATTACGAAATAAGTTTTCTACAAAAAAAAAGGAAAAAAAAATCACAAATGCAATCAGACCAAAACTGAGGAAAAACTTTGAACGTGTTTTATATCTAATGAAAGATAGAGAAAAAATTATTTCAAGAAAGAGAACAAACACTCCTGTAATACGAGAAAAAAAAAATGATGCACTACGTGAAGAAATGGAAGCTAGTGAAGTAGAAATGAACTGAAATCTAAAAAAAAAGTTATCGGAATCAGCACAGAAGATAGGTGAAAAAAGTTCCTAAAAAAGATCAAGGAAAACTACAGAAAAAAACAGAAGCCTAATAAAGAGAAACTTGAAATGATGGTAAAATCTAGGAGACATAACATAGAATCCGCATAACTATCCATAACAACAAACTAAACAATCAAGAAATTCATAAACAAAATCAGACAAATATCTAGAAAATACTTGGAACAAAGTGCCAACAGATGTTTGCTTTAAATTGTGAAAACGAAAATATCAACAATAGATACGGAGTGATTTAAATTGCAGAGGGTTTCTAAACAATGCAATACTATAGTGATATAAGAAATAACTTTGACAGTAGAAAACATCCTGCCCAATAAATTCACTTCCCATAATATATGAAATATATAGAAAGACAGTTTGACATTAATCAACCAAGAGAGCATGCAGGCTTTAGAAGGGTGGGTATTCAGCAATTACCATGTTAATGTAATTGACCAGGTAATGGAGAAATGAACAGAGTATTATAAATCACTAAGTATAGTATTTATTGACTATGAAAACCCTTTTGATACAGTTAAAACTTCGGCAGTAATTAAAATACTTCAAAGACAAGGAATAGATGAAGCCTATGATAAAGTACTTGAAAAATATCTATACTGGAATTACAGCAATCATTTGAAGTTGCTTAACTATTCTGTAAAATTTAAATATTTAGTATTTTTTGCATTATAAAACCGATTTTATGATATTAAAGTATTGTTTTTATCTTTTCTTGATTATTTTACTTCACTTTACACATACTTGAACTCTTTTTACTAATGCCTTAACTTTATGTTCCATATAAGTAAATGATATAGAAAAAAATATTTTAGACATGTTACAAATTGTCAAATTTACCACAAGGTTACATTTCCAATTTTGATGATTTGTGACCAATATTCACTCCTAATTCCGCAATTTAGCAGCTTATATGAAAGATTTCGGTAGAAACTAAAAACACTGGACTAGTTTAGGACGGTCTCCTATTATATTTAGGATTTGAAATATTCCAAAGCAAGAAATCTAAGGAAATGTTACTAAAACAAGAATAACAGTTTAATTAATCTTAACGCCAATGGACCTCATCCATAAAATCCACCGGCAACATCTTAACCAGGGGCCTAGCGGTGGTATACAAGTTCAAGTAGTGCTAATCATAAAAGATTTGAGATCCCATTCTCATAAGCTTCACCGTCAAGAAAATTTACTAGACCTCTCCAGTTATTACATGTCACCTACCTCTTCTTAGTTCAGTTGGTGAATACAAAAACATCTAAGGGTCCGCAAAGGGCTTCGCCCTACTGAAAAATCTTATGCCAGGGTTACGGAAATTATCAGCTTTAATTGTGCTCATTAACATCAAATGCATAAATCGCATATCAATAAATGTCTACCACTGATGATGAAAACATTTGGCAAAGTTTGTAAAATTAAAAAATGTGTTTATTTTTTTATTTTATTTTATCGTACAACTTTCTTTGTTTTCGTGATGGTGGTTTTAGTGTATTTTACACTCGGTTCTAAAAATTATTATTATTATTATTATTATTAATATTATTATTATTATTATTGATAATAATAATAATAATAATAATAATAATAATAATAATAATAATAATAATATATATATATATATATATTATTATTATTATTATTATTATTATTATTATTATTATTATTATTATTATTATTATTATTATTATTATTATTATTATTATTATTATTATTATTATTATTATTATTATTATCCAACTTTTTTTTTTTTTGGGGGGGGGGGGCTATCCTCATCACTTGCCCTATAGGTATTCAAGGGACCTTTGTCCTTATAGAGCCTGACTATTCATACTGGGCCTTCATCCGGAGATTTACCATGGCTTAGTGTAGTTAACTAGGGTAATTAAACAATCCACTGTACAATAAACCACTTGAAGCTAATTGCATCATGAGATCATGATTTGACTTCTGGTTCCATATCCATGATCAGTGAATAATGTAAATATATATATATATATATATATATATATATATATATATATATATATATATATATATATATATATATATATATATATATATATATATATATATATATATATATCCAAATAAGCCATATATATTTTTGATACATTAATGTCTGGATTCTCTTAACGACCTCGGGATCAGAGCCCCAGGCGAAATCACACAAAGACAAGAGCTTGGCTCCGGCCGGGAATCGAACCCTGGTCGGCAAGCTTGTACAGACAGTGACTAACCCAAGTGGGTTAGTCACTGTCTGTACAAGCTTGCCGACCAGGGTTCGATTCCCGGCCGGAGCCAAGCTCTTGTCTTTGTTTGATTTCGCGTGGAGCTCTGATCCCGAGGTCGTTAAGAGAATCCAGACATTAATGTATCAAAAATATATATGGCTTATTTGAATATGAAAAACACGTAAAAATTTGCAAAATTTATCATATATATATATATATATATATATATATATATATATATATATATATATAGATATATATGTATATATACATATATATATATATATATATATGTATATATATATATATATATATATATATATATATATATATATATATATATATATGTATATATATATATATATATATATATATATGTATATATATATATCTATATATATATATATATATATGTATATATATATCTATATATATATATATATATATATATATATATATATATATATATATATATATATACATATATATATATATATAGACTAAATAAAATTTTATTAGATTATGGTCCTTATTTGAAATTAACTTAATGTTAGGTGTTCTTTATTATTATTATGCTTCATCTTAAGTAAGAAGATATTTCCAATTCAGACATTAATTTCGATTTGGTCCCAAGCCTTTTTTTTTCAATATGATCACTTTCCCAAACATATTTTTACTCCAGCATCTAAAAGATATTTCAGGCATACAAATGTCACTAGAAATGTTCTTTCCTATTGCTATTTCTACACAAGGCTAAACAGCGAGACTTACTCTCCCTATCAATTCCTTTTAGAGGGGTGTTATTTCAAATTGCAAAGGAACAATGCCGCTTTAAAAGGAATCTAATATGAAATCAAAGCAGTTTACAAATGTAGATGTTCAGACGGAACCACTGATTCCATGGTGCCATCTTGCATCGCTCTCCCCTATAATACAGTACTCAGCAGCTGAAGGTCAACATAAGTTTTCTATTTCCCTTTAATATGTTAACCAAAAAACACATGATAGTTTGCATTTTTTTTTAATGTCAACATAAGCTCTCTATTCTTTTTTAATATGTTAACCATATTACATATGTAAGTTTTTAATCTTATTAGTTTTAATTATCATCTTTAGATAAGTATCCAACACTTACTAGTTATCCACTTTTATGACGGTAGTTCTTATCATATTAAAAATGACTTCCTTTTGCCCGTAATACCCGTTTTTTACGAATATTCTCAATCTCTTTTAGTGTAATTTGTAAATGCATAGTGGAAAAAAAGAATTCAGAATCACCATTCAAGAGTCTTTCCAGTTAATTGTTCCTGTTCCCAAAACTGTTTTGCCTACCTTTAAAAAAACATGTCTCCAATCCCAATAGACTGAAACTTGTATTACTGCAATAGGCTACACCAATTATATTATTTCAGGGATTTAATTTCATTGTAGCAATCATTTTTTTGTCTTGGATGGCACTGGTTGGAAGAAAAAAGGTTGTGAATAGTGTTCAATTAGAGTATGATAATCATTTGTGATGGTGCCACAGTGATATAGTTTATTTCTGATTTTAGATGGTAGTTTTAGTAATTATTGTAAGTTTAATAGGCATTGTAACGATAATTGACATATCATCGTGAAAATTATAGCCATTGAATTACCTTTTTCTTCCGGGTCTCCCAATACCAAATATGCCAAAGCCATTTCTTTGCTGGCAATTTGATAAGAAATAATTTATCATAATTTATGCTGGTTATGCAAATGGATTTTAAGGAAAAACTGCAGTGTAAGTATTAAATATTATTATAAAAATATTGACCCGGAGTAGATCAGCTACTTGTGGTTAGGGTGTGAGTTCCTCTTTAGCATTCAGAGAGAAAATTTACCATTTTTCAAATGCTACACTGATTTTCATCTATGAAAGTGCTTATGTACGATTTGCTAACTACTTCCATAATTACGTATTATGATTCGTATGTATAAAAGGATAATCGTCATTTAATATATCGTTAATGAATGCTTTGTATCAGCATTTTCACCGTTTGCATATGTAATATATATTTTCAATCGGAATAAAAGAAATTTTGCATCAAATTTTATATCATGAGAAAATTGGTTGCTTCTACCATTTAAGCGCAATTTAAGGAGAGCTTCGGCAAAAGCACAGGTTTAATAATATTTTTCCCTTTTAATGGGGATTTATAATTTTCTGTCAATGAAAACAATTCTAATAAGAATTATGCCACATCTGAATATGACCGAGAGAGAGAGAGAGAGAGAGAGAGAGAGAGAGAGAGAGAGAGAGAGAGAGAGAGAGAGAGATTAATTATCCTTTAACCCAGGTCATTAATCATATGTGAAGATAGTAGTGAACGAATTCATGAACTACATCATCAATTTAGGACTTCAAAAGTGGTTTCTTTACACCAGTAAATTTACTTAAAGTTCTCATTCTCATGTTTAATTGATATTTGGAATTTCTGATGAGTGGAAATAATTCAGCGCTTACTGCAATCCAGATATTGACGCTATTTATATTTTCTTTTTATGAATCACATCTTTGCTTTTATTCGTAATTTTCATGATTAAATTACAGCTACAGATACAGTATAGGGGGAGAGGATAGGTGGTGAGGGGAAAGGGGGGAGTTAGGATATTGGAAAGGTTGGAGGGGAAAGTGTTAGGATGAAGTACATTCGGAGGTGAAAGGATTGGGGCAGACCAAATTTTTATCAACATCATGCCTTGTGGACTACCAGGAGGTGATTGCTGTTGTCAGCCTCCGAGGGACTAGTGTTTTCATGATTATTCCTTTTTTAGGGTTTATTTTAAATACTCTGGATTTTGTTTGTCCTGAGCACAAGGAGTGCTCGTTTTGGGTGTCTTTGATTTCCTCACTTGTTGTTGCATGTTCTGAATAAATGTCTTTCCCAGGATTGTGTGGCCTTCTGTGATATCTGACATCAACTGATTAAGATTGTATATGTTACGGAGTGTTTTGATTGATTTTTTTCATTATTATTATTATTATTATTATTATTATTATTATTATCATTATTATTATTATTATTATTATTATTATTAGCATGGTGTTGGTTTTGGCCATGCATGTTTCTTATGTTTCTATTTTGGAATTTTTGTAAGATTTGAGTCTGTGATTGAGCCATTGTGCATGCTGGTGCTATTGGATATTCAAAAAGAGGCCTTATCAGGCTTTTGCAGAAATTTATTCCTTATGTTTTTTTTCCAATAGTTTGAATCCTTTTAGTGACGCTTTTTCTGTGTTTTGTCCGTTGTAATTTTTTTTAATATGGCAGCTTATGCCAGAAAGACCAAGGATTTTAACTTTGTTAATGAAAGGAATGTCTATGTATTTTACTGTTATTTCCGTGTAGGACAGAAAGGACCCAATCCTGTGCCCGCCTAGTGACCGTCTTTCCCTTACCTTTAAAAACTCTGACTTTATCATCCTTCCATCATAAAGAAAACAGGATTCTATATTAACAAAGATATATATTCAAAAAATACTTTATCAATACAACATACAGAAAAAAACAAGGAATGAAAACATGATAGAAATTTTCAACTGTGGTAGGGGAGGACAGAATGTTACCTTATTAAACTGCTGCAAACAACAATTTTCAGAATAATATAAGATATGTAGATGCACTCATAAATGGAAATTTAACTAGCGGCCCCTGTAATGAGTCTGTCAATTCCTAAGGCATTAAAGCAAAGGAGAAATGTATGATGCCCCATTATATGACTATTTCATTGTTGCTACATGCAACTTTTTACAAAATATAATAAGGGTGTTTAACAGCTGAAAGCACAAACCTAAATTTGACTACATTATACAAAGATGATGCTAATCTTAATATTACCACTTATTGCATGATAGAGAGTCACTCTGCCCAAAGTGAATGAGGGAGATAAACATATAACGTAATTCATTAAATGAAATCGTTTACTTCATGTTTTCTTATATATTTTATATACTTGTATTTGCTGTGTTCATAATGAATATTTAAAAAAAGATGAAAAGTGAATTATTATAAAGTGCTTGTCTTATAATTAATGTGATGGTTTGCTGTCTTCATTGTTTAAAAAGGGTGCAAAAGGTATAGCGTACAAAATACATACCGATGAAATGTAACCAATGAATTCAAATTTTTGCAGGGTCTTTGAGTTCATCCATATGCAGAACACGAACTAGGCATTCTTTAAGTAATAAAATGAAAATCTATGTCCCTCCAAAAGGATTATTTCAGTTGAAATGAACTCTCAGTGACATCTCCATTTTATTTAACATCGTGAGCTAACTTGCTTTGGTAGGTCACGCTGCAGGCGAGTGAGCTTTTAGGCCTACATGTGGGTCGGCTTCACAGATCTGGGAATAGGGCACCTCTAGGCATTAACCTCCTTGATTGGAGCTGATCTGCTTTTGGATACCGATAAGAGTTGGAAATTATTGCTCTTTGGTTTTATTTTCCACTTATTTTCGTAATCGTATATTCTTTTGATCTATCTTTTGGTTTTTATTTTCATAAATCTCTCGGCAATGTAAAGGTGCACTATTACTTGTGTCATGTCATCCGCATAAGATTAGTTTATAGCATATTCGGGGCTGGATGGCATATCTTCTGTGTAGGTAATAAAAACAGTAGGGGATACCATGCCCCCTTGCGGGACCCCACTTCATATATCTATTGTTTCACCCAGTTTTTCATCCGCTACGTATTCTGACAGTTCTATCTATATTGTAGCTTGAGAGGAGTTTTTCCGTTTTTATTTGTAGTTCCAGTAGGAGAATGTTATATTGTTGGCCGTCATGCCATACTTTGTCAAATGACTTGGAAATATATCTGCAGATTATATCACATCGGTGTTTTTTATTCAGCTGGTTCATGGGTACTGTTTTGTAAATTGCCATAAGGACAGTTTCATTACTTCTCCCTGTCCTGGAACCGTGTTGATGTTTGTATATTTTTTTTTTTTTTACTTTCTACCAATCTCCTCAGTCTTGTGTTTATGATTTTTTAAACACGGTTCCCACCACTTCTTGCAGTGTAATTGGGCTTCTGTTTGCTAATGGTTTAGGATGTTTTCCTGGTTTCGGAGGAAGTATGTGAATTCCTTTCTAGTTTGGTTTTGGGTACTACCCCATTGATAGTTTGAGGTTTTGTCATTTTGATAGCATTGTCTTATTTATGACGCTGTTACTTGGTGCTTTGAGTTTAAATGATTCCACTGCTTCTAGTACCTGATGTATTTTAATGTTGACTGTCAGGTAATTGGTTTTATCCAGTCTTTGCAGATCTGGATTTTGATAGGGTTTTATTCTTTCACTATTTTCTTGTAGGAAGTTTACGATTTCTGTTTCTGTGTCCTTATCGAAATTTGTATTTTCTTGTTCTGTATTTTTCGAATGTACTTGCCCATGTTTATGTAAAAAATTTAATTTGGTTTTCCATACCTTCTATTTTATCATCTTTACTGTTGATTAAGTATGGTATTTCTATTTTTGGTTTCCCCAGTAATCTTCCTATTTATTCTCAGAATTCTCTGGGTCTTTATATGTTTACCCAAGTTTTATCATCGTGTTGTTCCAATTTTCTCTGTTTAGTGTATTGGATTCTTCAATTATATTATTTTAGTTTATATTAGCTTTATTCATCTATGCTGTAGGTAATTTAGTTGTTGTTTGAGTAGTTTCAGGTAGTTGCTATCTGGGGTGGGTTTTTGTTATGTTATTCTCTTTATAGAAGAAACTGTTTTTATTGTTTCTGAGATTTCTGACATCCATTAGTTTATTGCTGAGTTTATTATGTTTTTTGTTGCGGTTTCCTTGTTGTTTAAGTTTATTTTTTGTTACTGTATGGCTACTTTTCTAGTTATTGTATCTGTAAAGATTTCTCAATTAGCTTTTTTAATGTTGCGCCTGTCTTTTATTTCTTTGACTATTGGTTTTGTTGAGAGTTTTATTAAAAGTGAAATATGATCAGATGGTGTAAATGGATCTGGTGATATGCAGTTTAGATGTGCTCTATTGCTTATTACTATGATGTCAGATCTGCAAGCGTGTTGTTTGCCCAGTTTGTTTGCCATTTTGTTTAACATTGGCCCTATATGTATTAGAAGATTTTTGTTTATGTGTTAATGTAATGCGTTTCCGATTGTGTTTGTGTCTGGATGACCTATAAAAGGGTTCCTTGCATTTAGCTCTCCTATTATTTATGTAGGAATGTTGCTGGGTATAAGCGGAGAAATATCTGTGTTTGGGAGGAATGGTCTTCTGGGTGGTTGATATGAAGTGCTAATGTTTATTGGGCTTTTTGTGGTTTGTGTCTGTACTGTTGGCATGACTGAATTGTAGGCGTCTATTAGCTTGTGTTTGCTGGAGGTTTTAATTGCAATGGCTAAAACTGCATTTCTTTGGTTTTGTGCGTTCTTTCTATAGACATTATAGGAATAAATATTTATGTGCTCCCTGTTTAAAGTGTTTGTAGAGTTTAATAGTATTTTATCTGGATTTTGTTTCATATATGTGTTTGTGAAAGGATTTTTCCTTGTTCTCCATCCTTGGCAATTGTGTTGAATGATGGATATTTCTTCAATTAATTGACGATTATAAGACATTGTGTCTAGTTATTTCCTATTACGGTTGATATTTTTATGATTTTAGTTTAACAGGTGGCTCCTTTGAGAAATTGCTTGTTTTCTTCTACTCCGATCTTCTTTATCTTTATCACTTTTGTGATATCGGTGTTGTTTTCAGTTAGCAGGCTGATTAAATCCATATTTGTGAAATATTCGTGTTTCCATGTGACCTTCCCTAGATTATTGCTTAAGAGCGTTATTGTTCTTTTCCTGTTCTTGGAATTTATTGAGCACAGATGGTGTTCCTTCGAAATATATATTTCTCGTCAGATTTTGCTGTTGCGTGTTCTGGGAGAGTTTTTGAGTTTGCCTGTGCCTGGTGTGGGAGGATTATCCTTAAGTAGGATAGTAAGTCTTTGTTACTTTCAGCCATTATCTTTGGCTGCTTTACCTTACGTAGGCTATTTAACACATAGACCTTGTCTATTGTTTTCTGGAACAAGCCTGGATCAATAGCGTCCTGTATATAGGCACTAATCAGGGCTGTGTAAATTGTTGCAATTTCGTTTATAGGAAGATCTTGATTAAGATTTTTTGTTTCCTTTTGGGTAGGGGAGGCATTGATTATTTGGGCTGCAATGTTTGCCTATGTTAGGCCTGGTTGTGTGGGTTGGGTGGCATCTCTACGTTTTTTTTTTTTCCTATTTCTTTTTTGACTATATTTTTTCCTTATTGGACAAGTGGCTTACAGAGCTCTGTGAGGGTCACACCACTTTATGCCTTTAGGAGTTACAGGCGGTATATTTATGCTCTTCCTCTGCAAAGTTGATACAGATGGGGCCAGATTTCCACTGCAAATACATATGATGTTTGCACTGTAATAGTAAGCTGATTAGCCTTTGCATAGCCATCTGGGATTAAGCAAAAGACTTCTTAATTTACTACTTGTTAGGAAAGGTTGTAATGTAATAATCTATAGTGCATGTGGTCTTTAACTAGATACTCTCCCAAGAAGGGCAACGCCGTCGTTCCCTGTCTTACTGGAGCCCCTACTGAGCTACTGTAGCTGAGATATTGTCTCGGTGACGTTCAGAGAGCGAATCCATGAATAAATTAAACTAACAACACTTATCACAGACAAGAGAGTTTTTGGACCATACTCATGTTTCATTATTTAAAAATTTGACTTAGCTCATCCTATTTGTTCTAAGTCTTTTGGTCACTGTATGGAGAATTGCTTAGGGAAAACAGCCCTTGCAAGGTAGATAAATGCCTTTATGTACACTGTTAATCGCTGTTTAGAGCTACAGATCAAAGTTTATATATGAAAAGGTCTCTCCACACGCAGTTCAAATCTGAATAAGCCAGAACCGCCATAAGTCTCTAGAAATTCGTGATATCACAAAATACAACACTACAGGGTGGGCCCTCTTTGCTTACTAGATGTAAATGTTAGTTCATATTTGAAATATATGTTTTTATATTGTTACTGTTTTTAAAATATTTTATTTTGATTGTTCATTATTTCTCATATCGTTTATTTATATCTTTATATCTTTCCCTTACAGGGCTATTATTCCCTGTTGAAACCCATCGGCTAATAGCATGTTCTTTTTCTAACTACTACTACTACTACTACTACTACTACTACTACTACTACTACTACTACTACTACTACTACTACTACTACTACTACTACTAATAATAATAATAATAATAATAATAACTAGACTGCAAATGGCTAAAGCCAGTGCCGGAGGATTCCCCTGCAAAATAGTTGTGGAAATGCTTTCGTCAATCAGTAAAAGATATTGTGTAATGGTTTATTGGCCTAATGACCCCTTGACTAAATTTTGAGTTATGTTAACAAACTATTCTAAAGCAATTTATCTGTATAATAGCAGGTATATGGAGGTAAAACATAGGCAAAAATGACAAATATAGAGAAATTGACCTTTGAACTTGAAGACAATGGGCACTTACAAGGTCATGTGAAGGTCACAGGTTAAATATGACCCCATATTCTAAAAGAGCATGTGCGAAAGGGGGGTGGGGGGCGGGGGACAACAAAACATCACTTTTAGCCCACGTCAAGTTTTTTCCATGAAATAGCCATATGACCTTGAAAAGGAGGGTCAAGGTCAAATTTGATTTGGCAGTATTGGGTATATGTTTGGGGTAGTTTACTATAGCATGCTATGACCAAAAACCGGTATTTCACGGATAAATTGCCAAAGTTACGATTTCTGCAATGTCAAAAATAGCTAAAAATCTATATTAAAGAAAGTAATTAAGCAGTAGCTACAAAAGTTGAGCTAACCTTAGATAAATATATAGGGCATCGTATGCCACTAAGATCAGGGCTCTGGGCCTTCCGGTTTTTGAGATCTTGGAAACAAACCTGTTTTGAGCCGGTTTGGCCATTAGCGACCTTGACCTTGACCCACTTGCATTAAAGTAGGGCAATATCTGGGGATTTACCTCTGTATCATTGTCCATAAGGCCTTTAGCCATACGGCTTATACTTTAGGCCTAATGGCAATTTAAAATTTAACAAATTTTGCCTTTAAAAGCCCCTGTGACCTTGAAAAGTAGATCAAGTTCCCTCAAACTGGGTCTAAGGCATATTCTTACCATAGGCTACCTATGATAATTATTTCAGATTTCTTGCGAAAAAAAAAAAAACGCACTGAAAGAATAATAATAATACTACCAAAAACAATAGTATTCTCTTATGGGGAATCCTAATAATAATCTGCGATAATTAGTGGTACATGAAAAGATAAAACAGTATTGAATAGTATAATGTGTGGCGACCAAGATGGTTTATCAGTCAAACACACTGCCGATGAGCATACTCTGTAAGTGTATCTGGCCCAGAGTCGTCATATCTTTTTTTTACTTTGTTTTTTTTTAATTCATTGCAGGACAAAGGCCTCAGACATGGCCTTCCACTTCCAAACGCGTCTCTTTATAGTCTTTTCATGCCGCTCTATAACTAAATATTTTTTCTCGTCAATCCTTCGTCTTCTCTGCTTTACCCTATTTCTTTTGAAATTTCTAAAGACCCATTCTGTAATTCGTAATGTCCATCTTCAATCTGTTATTCTTATTTTATATCATGCTCGTGTCCACCTCTATTTCTTATATGTTACATTATTTCTCTCTGGTATACCCGTTGATCTTTTATTATATTTTTTCTTTTTTTTTTATCTTATTATTACTTGGATCACTATGCTTTCATATCTCTCTAAGTTTGAACTATTTTATGTTCGAAGGCTTTAGAAAGCTTCTACATTTCTGATGTAAAAGTAAATACTAGTAGGAGCACGGACTTAATACTCTTCCTATTAGAGAAAATGTCATTTAATTTCTTTTTCATAATCTTATTGTGTTTGCCAATAGCTCTTCATTTCATGCTTATCATCCTTCTTTTAATTTCGGTGTCATGTAGTGGGGAAACACGTAATGTCTATTCTAAATCAGTAGATTTATCAGCTATCTCGTTTGAGGTTCGTCCATAATCCTTATTTGTGGCCACTTCTTTTTCAATATATTTTTTTTTTTTTTTTACTTTGGCTTATAATTATTTTCAGTCCTACATTCTTTTTTTCTATTCAAATCCTCTATCGTGTTTTTTAATTCTTCCCGTGTTTCGGTAAATAGAACTATGTCATCAGCATATAGCAATTTGTTAATGTATTCCCAGTAGTGATAATTCCTACTTTTCCCCATCTAAATTCTCAAAAGCTTCTGGGCACCTGACGAATAGTTTAGGAGAGATGGGGTCCCTTTCTAACTTCTTTTTCAATCGAAATTATCTCACTGTCTGTATGTACTTTTGGGATTGCTCTACTGCCCATATAAATATCTTAAAGTGTTCTAGCATAGGATTTATCAATCCTTTGTCTTTGATTGGCTTCCATTATTCCTGAATTCTCCAAAGAAAGCTTCCCCATATTCTATAGATGCCTTATACTTTATAGTAATTTGTAATATATTTTTGATTTTTGATTTTCTGGCTGATTATATAGATACAGTATAGTCAGTTGTTGAATACCCGCTTTTATAACCTGTCTTCTTTTCTCTTGGTTGGTTAAAGACTGGCAGTTTTTTTTTATTCAGCCTAATTTATAATCTTTTTAAATATTTTGTATATTACTGAGAGTAAACTTATTGGGTGGTAATTTTTAAGGTATTTTGTGTGTCCATTTTTGTGAATTAGTGTAATGTCAATTTTTTTTTTCCAATCTGTTGGTATAGTCTATTATTTTATATATTTTTTTTTATGAATTTCCCGCCTTGATCTCCTCCATCTCTCATTGAATAAGTTGTTAGACCATCTTTTTCAGCTGCTTTGTTTCTTTTCATGCATTTTAATGTTTTATTTACTTCTCTTACTATTGGTACAGGCATAGGTGTTTCATTATTTCTATTAGTATAAGTAATTTATTTTCTCGCTAATTTTATCACTCCATCTCTTTAGTCGATAATATTTATATTTGCATCCTTTACAGAAAATATGTTACTAACCTTTTCCAGGTATTTATTTTTCATCAGTTTATTAGTTCTTCCTCTATTCAATCTCTTGGGTTGATATATATTTTTTTATACTCTTAGTTATATTGGTTGTATATTATCCTTGTTTGATTTTTTCCCGCCTTTTTAATGTTATGTTTATTAGGATTTTGGTGGTTTCTGACAGTTTTCCTTGATCCTGTTTTAAAACTTTTTCACCTATCTCTTGTGCTGATTCCAATACAAATTTTGCTAAATTGTTGTTTATTTCTGCTTTACTTGCTTTTATTTGCTATTGGTAAACTAAACTCATGAGGTTTTTATATTATTGCATGAGTGTTTATTTTCTTTCTCAAAATTAGTTTTTATATTATTTGTCTCAGATATAGACTAATTTCACTTCAAAACCCTTGTTTGAATTGAACTTTTTCAACACTATTACTTCTTAAACTAAATCAACTTTTTTTCCCGAAAATAGAATCTATTTTTATCATTATTTTTTTTTCTTCATTTATGATTCTCTGTGTTATTTTTCTATGTTATTTAAAAGAAAAGCAAATATTTAATATCTCTTCTGTCATTTCTTGTGCTTACAAATGACCTAGCTAAGTGTTTAAATCTCCCAAACTAAATGTAGATTGAGTCCTTTTTTTTTAAAGATAACTCTA
Source organism: Palaemon carinicauda (assembly GCF_036898095.1). Taxonomy (NCBI): domain Eukaryota; kingdom Metazoa; phylum Arthropoda; class Malacostraca; order Decapoda; family Palaemonidae; genus Palaemon; species Palaemon carinicauda. The sequence goes on along the minus strand of NC_090726.1, from coordinate 76,537,049 downwards.
TATCTTTATAAAAAGTTTATATTTATTACTCTATTGGTTTATACTATCAAAATATTTTCTGTTTATATTTTTTACTTAAGTTGATAGTCAATCCTGCAATTCTATCACTATTACTACAATATTCTTCTTTTTCTTTGTTCCTTTCATGTTATCTAAACCAAAGTGTATCGATTTACCAGTTTCTTATAATTTCACTCAGCTATATTAAATCCTAATATATTACTTTCAATTCTTCTTGTAACAGACAAAAATCTTCCTTGATAGGGTCCTGACATTGAATGATGCAATGATTAATTTCCAAAGGTGGCCTATCCTATTTCAGAGAATTTTAGCAATCACGCAGTGGGACTTATCTACCAGCAGGCTTGGGCAGTTGTTCTACTGCCGTTGGGGATGGATGAATGATATCGGGTTGCTTTATTCATGTCCAGGAATTGGCCATATTGCATCATCATGCTGTAGGCTGTGGACTGGTAATTGTTAGAGAATTATTGCTTACAGCAAAACAACCAAGTATGGGTGATCCTGAATAGTACGACTTTATTGATCATGATGATGCGCAAACCCTTTCTACACATTAAGTAATTTCCACTTAGAGAAGGTTCATATATATACATATATATATATATATATATATATATATATATATATATATATATATATATATATATATATGTGTGTGTGTGTGTGTGTGTGTGTGTGTTTGTGTGTCACAGGCAAACTATATAACCTGCCATTTTACAAAAAGCCCAAATATTTTAGGTATTATGCAAAATGATTGATTCACTTAGAGATTTCGTGATATGACTAAAATATCAAGGCATTACGCGAAATGAATGAAATTTAGTAGTTCCTATTACCCACTTTGCCTGGTAGCATTTAGGCAAACTGTGTAATTCTGGTATTTGTTTGCAAATACCACTTTTATGAGTTTTTAAGTATACATGGGTGTTGACACGGGTTCTTATTCACTGAAAGTTGGTTTTGAATCTTTATGTTATAATTAGTCTCTATTCTTGTATATCTGTTAAACACGCATTTTGATTTGTTGTAACCATACGAGCAGTTAATTCAACAAGTTGGTACCCTGATCAATATAAGCAGTTTTTTTTATTATATTTTGAAACAATTTGGAATAAAGATTCAACTAAAAGTTATATCATACTCTAAATATGCAAACATCACAAGGGAGGCTGTTGACCTGTTCAAGTCCTACTGCATTACCTGCCAAGAAAAGACAAAACGAACCAAGACAAAGGGAGTTTTGGTTCGCCCCATACTTACTTAAGATTTCAATTCTCGCTTCCAAGTCGATATAATTGACATGCAGTCACCTCCACAAACCCAACACAAGTGGATTATGGTGTACCAGTGTATCTGACCAAGTTTGACATCCTGCGCCCACTCGCATCCAAGAGAGCAGCTGATGTTGCTTTTCAGCTTTTGGATATCTTCTTATTGGTTGGTGCTCCAAACATCCTGCAATCGGAAAATTGATCCGAGTTCACATCCTAGGTGGTTCGAGAGATGGAAAATCACTGGCTGCATCTTGTGCATGGTAAGTCCCCAGAGAGGCACAGAGTCAAGGTTCAGTCGAACGGGTGAACTCAGACATCAAAGACATGCTGGCTGCTTGGCTCACTGACAACAACACCCGAGATTGGTCCTTAGGGCTTCATTTTCTTCAGAAACAAAAGAACTTATCATACCATGATCAAGAGTACCCCATATGATGATTTGCTTTGAAAGAATCCTAAGGTTGGACTCACTTCCACTAGCTTGCTTCAGGAGATCATTGACCGCTTTGAGACAGAAGATGATCTTGCAGCACTAGGAGCTCAGCCTCCTACTGATCCAACTGACGAGCCACTTGAGGCCTCTGAGCAAGTCATCATCCCCACCACGCCACCTCAAGACAACAAAAAGTTTCCAAGAACTACAAGAAGGCCAGAGGGCTTAAGAATGTCTGGTCAAAGTAGTAGGATCGACTTAAGAACCGGGTAAATACGGGACAATGTCGCTGTGCCAGTTCCACATGTTGACAGGGGAAGGGAGGATCCAAGAAATCTTCTATAAATTATCATGGGAGGAAATGAAAATTACTTATAAAGTATTGGGGTAAAGGCGGTGATACAAAAGACTAAATTCTCAAGGATTTAATTTAACTTCTGGCCCCACCGATTGTTGATGAAATCAACCAAGAGCAGAAAGTATCTCTTCGTGCGGCACTGAAGAAAGGCTCTTCTGTCTAATTGCTCATTTAATGAAAGAAGAAAGAATTTATGGTTTTAAGAAATATGTTGTTACAGAATTTTGCTACTAAAATACCATAAAAATATACAAGAAACCTCAAAATATATATACTATTAACATAAAATCCTGCGGCTGAAAAAAAAAAAAAAAACATTGTTACTGAAATGCCCTAAGCATAAACAACATATCAGCAAAGATACACTATTGACCTAAAATTCTTATGAACCAGGCATTTAGTGAAATCCCTGGGATATAAAACCAGTCATTTCGCGTAATACCTGGAAAATTTCATGAAATGCTTAAAATATTCAATATATATATACATACATATATATATGTATATATATATATATATATATATATATATATATATATATATATATATATATATATATTATCTATATAAGATAAACACGGAAATTTGTATCTCAATGTGTTAGGACATTAAATATTTGATTTTTATGGTGTGATATTGCCCATATCAGTTACTTTTGAATTTTAGGAAAATCCAATTGTGTTTTTCATCTGTTATTCGTATAAACTTTAATTTTAAAAGCCTGGATTTCATTCCTTATTTACCAAAAAAACTGTTTTGAAATTGAAATATCAAGAAATACCAAATTATTCCCATATTTAACTAAATATAAAAGTAGTTAACGTTATAAATTCACATACACGTTTTATTCGCGTATCCAAGGTCATAGTAAATCTTTTGTTATCAGTGATGCTATTTTCTATTCTTACAATCATTAGTTTTTATAGATCGTTAATTACCTGAATGAAAAATAAGCACAGTATTAAGAAGGTAGTGTTACAATAATTTTGGTACTCGAATTTTATGTTATGCTTGTGCTGCATTCCTGTATTTTTTTTTTTTTTTTTTTTTTTTTTTTTTTTACATTTCCGTTTCTGAGATAATACAGTATGGCTTATTTTTTCAAAGTTTAAAGAGTGGGGTTGGTGAAGAAATTTCGTTTCTTAATTCAAGACAACTCTTTAATTCTCTAGATTTTGAGGCTTCCAGTCCTGCAGTTGGCCTGTCGAGATATCTCTTTTGCAGTATTATCAGACAGGGAAAAGGGATCTCAATTAATTGCGAAAGGAAGAAAAGATTTAAGTCTCTCTCTCTCTCTCTCTCTCTCTCTCTCTCTCTCTCTCTCTCTCTCTCTCTCTCTCTCTCTCTCTCTCTCCATCAGTTACATATATTGAAATTTCTCTAGTGTAATAACTGTCCAAATAACCTTTTTTATTTTTTTTTCGTTTGCCAACTTATGGATACACTTCACACGTAACCTCAGAATTCGTGTATTAATATTTTAAAGTGTAATAGTTTTAATGTAAAAGCAAACAATGTACTTTGGAATTTGAAAGGTTGATTACAAGAAATTTGCAATAGAAATAAACTAAAGTTGCCATGAAATTCCAACCCATTCTTGGAAGGAGAAGAATTTCCACACTTGAATTTATCAGAACTCATTCAAACGTGTATTTGTCAAATTTAGAAAATTATAGGTTGAATTAAGTTACACATACTGGTTGCCATATCATTGACCTGAAGTCAATTGTAATAAAATAACACTTATTTAACTTGCTTTGCAATTAATGTAAATTTTTCTTGCTTACATGTGTTGGTGTGAAGTCTTTCTTTTGTTTGCTATGTCGCACATAACGTAACAGACATATTTTGAGCGAGCCACGGTCAGTTTTTCATTGATTGGTTGACCTATTCAATGGATTTTTTTTTTCCGAAACTGCAGATTGATATAAACATAATTACAATTGCAGTAGTATTCGCACCATTTTTTGATCTTCTAACCCGGAGATAGTTTCTACTGTTTAATCATAATGAGAATACGGATGAGTTGCATTGGCTACATCGCAGAGCTGAGACAAAGAAAAATTAGACATAAAGAAATATAAACTTAGCATTTCAAACCCATCAGATTGGTAACCGCATATTCAATTACCAGACTTTTGAAAATAACAACATGAATATTTAAATGTTTAAGGAGATCACTTGGAAACCTTAAACAGCAAGTCATTAAAAGTATTTGACAGTTGAAGAAACATACAGTATATAAACTCGTAATGGTACCGCTTAATTTTTTTATGTATATAAAGATTTTGTATCAATATTATTTAATGCAGATGAATAACAAACTCTCTTAAAGGCAAAGTACTTTTGAACAAGTAGTATTTTCATGTTTTTAGGCATTTTAAATTATTTTTTTTTATGCAATGAAAATATAAATTTCTTGAAACTGTTGCTTGGCGGAATGTCTTAGAACATTATCATAGCAATGAAGTCATGACCCCTAAAGGTAATTTACAGGAATGTTAATCATTATATCATTATGAGTTGGCCCATTGGAAGCGTCTCCCCCTAGCTCTCGCCGGACTGGGGATCGAATCCCCTTCATACCTCTCCGTCCTTGTGGGCTAAGATTGGGGTGCTTAGGGGAGCCTATAAGTTTACTGCTGGGTCCTTCGCAGCTATTGCTAAACATTACTTCTTCTTAGAGTAGGTTGGGAAAGGGCTTGGGACGAGAAGGGGCTTGTGAGCAGGTCATATGTATATAAGTCAGTTTCTAGGA
>NC_090726.1:76527202-76529702 GCF_036898095.1 Palaemon carinicauda | reverse complement strand
GTCTGAGCTTGAGCGGGACTCGAACCCCCGTTCGGCAAACACCAGACAGAGACTTTATCAATCAGGCCACAACAACCCTAAACTCCCAATATTCTTCTGATGGCTTTCTTGCTCACATCTAATAAATCTGTTGAACATTGTTTCATTGTCATACCATGACACATTTCCATACGGTAACACAGATCTCACGAAACTGATTATATAGCCTGATTTTTATATATAATTTCAGGTGATTTCCAAATTTTACTTAAACTAGCAAGTGTCTGATTTCCGTTATTTAATCCTTCGTTAAACTCCAGTTCTAAGACTATGTATCTTATATCATAGTTCCAAAATATTTATATGATTCTACCTCAATAATCCTTTCTCCTTTCAATGCTATTATATCTTCCATTGATAACGCATCATATCCTGATGTTTTAGCATTTACTGAGACATTTGCCATGTATTTTATACTGTAATACTATTTGTTGCACAGTATTCCATTGATAAAAAATGTTTCAGCATAGTTTATAAGTGTAGTAGCGTATGGTATAAATGATTTGATCATTTATTAATTGTCTCAAAGTTATAATGTGATTCTTCTCACCTTTGTATTTCAGTAGGATAAATTCTTTTTGAGAGTGATGCTCTTTGATTAGTTCTGTATTTTTTTTTACGTATTCTCACTCGACAGTAACAAGTCAGTAAGAGTATATCAGAGATGTAAGCCTGGGACAAATTAAACATATTCTAATAAGAAGCCTATAATTGATCCCACCAAGACAAGTCGGCGACAATGCTTTGGCTATAATATACAACACTAAAAAACTATTATTATTCCAAGTATATTTGAGGGCAGTAACTATTTAACTAAATTGGTAGCACAATCTATATTATTGGAATCATATCAGTTGGCAAATAGTGCCTACAGTGCAACAACTTTAACTGGCTATACGTTAGACCTAGTTGTGAGTGATGGAATGAATAACATTGCATATGACATGAATGTAGAAGGGAAATGCACGATCTCCCCAGTAAACAAACTTATTCCGTTCAGACTACCTCTACAAAAAAAAAAAAAAAAAAAAAAAAAATGCATTGTTGAAGAAAATAAACTTTAGGCATAAAACAAACCTCTCACCTACTATATTTATTGAAGAAGTCACAAAGAAAAAAAATTATGCTATCAACTTTCCCTACAATCAATATAACCATCGCTTGTTATGAGCTGTGTGTTGACTGCCTTACGAGCACTTATAATAGAGTGAGAGAAAGTGAATCTGATATCATGTGTCCACTAATGGAAAAGACTATAACTGTTAAAGACTAATATCCTTGGTTTGATGGTGAGACTTTAGAGAAAAAGAGGGAAACAAGACGTCAAAAAAGAAAATGAAATCTGCTGAAAACTTCAAGTACATTGGTAGAACCGCAATGTGCCAATACAACTACCTAATAAGGAAGAAAAACAAAAAAGCGTATAATATTAGCGAAAGATCCGCGAAGCAGCAACAGACATAAGTAAGTTATACCGTCTCCTAAATGGCATAATGGGGGAAAAAAAAATGCTACCAGAAGGGTACAATGAATAGGAACTAGCAAATGATACTTTAGTATTATTTGAAAACAAAATAGAAAATATAACTAGGTCATTTGTAAATATTCAACATCAGATTAACACTACCTCAGAAACACAGATAAAATTGATACTATTTAACAACATAACACAAGATGATATCACCAGGATTATTAAGAGAGCAAAGAAATCCAACGGTGCAATCGATCCAACGCTAATATCTGAAATAACTGGAGGAAGTAACTTTTCTAGTCTATCCTAAATAGTGATAAGAATAGCAAATGCAAGTATCGATGAGTGTAATTCCCCAAAAATGAAAAAAAAAAATGGCTGTAGGCAGATCAGTTATGAAAAGTTTTCTGGATTATCAAGAATGAAACTCATATACAGTAGATCTATTTTAATTCTATCCTTTGTATCAAAATGCTAGAATACATAATTCTTGAACAATTAGTCAGTCTCTTAAAAGAAATAGAAGCTTTGCCAGACAACCAGTTTGGTTACAGAAAAATATACTCTACAGAGACAGCCATCTGTTCTGTTGTAAGCGATATGCTGGAAATGATGGATGAAAATAAATGTGATATTTTAATATTACTCTATCTTAGTGCTGCTTTTGATATTGTTGTGCATGAACTGTTACTAAATGATGCACGGTCCATTGGTGTTGAAGATAAAGCTTTCGAACACCTGAAAGACCACTTGATTGGTAGAAACTACTTTGTGCAAATTGGAAACTCTTATTCATCAAACGAACCTTTATACAGAGGGATACCTCAGGCCAGTGTACTTGGCCCAATCTTATTCTGCATCTATGCCATTAGTCTATCGAAAATACTACAAAGGCATGATGTGAATTCAAATTATTTGCAGATGATACACAATTTCCCTTCTTCATAAATGATATAGACGACACTATTGAAACTGTAAGCAGAATCCTTG
>NC_090726.1:76514702-76519702 GCF_036898095.1 Palaemon carinicauda | reverse complement strand
CAATGTTGCTGGTTGAAGTTTGCACTAGGTAAGAAAAACATTATTTTTTCCTTCTTCAATATTGATAGTGGAAGCAATATAGATATTTGGAGATCGAAATAAATGTATGAATGTATAAGGATATACTTTTATTATTATGAGAATTTTTTATCATATCATGCATAAACGTAAAAAAAATCTTTTAAACTTATAAGCCTACTATATACTTTCACGAAAACTGACGTAATTTTGATACCTCTGTCATTATTGCAATCATTCAGTTTTTTTTTTTTTTAACCGTTATTCTTACCTCCCACTCTTCAGGATTCACCTCTTTACAACACATTCTATGATATAATCTTGTAAGTATTCCGGTGGCCACTTCATTACCAGCCAGTATCATCTCCGCAGTTATTCCATCGTAACCAGGGCTTTCCCATTTCACGAGTTGTTCAAAAATAGCTCCGGCTTGAAACACATTGAATTCATTCATGGGCACATTAAGGTGTTCATCAACTTTATGTATATCAATAAAATTATTCCCTACATATCTCTTGTCCATGACTTCACTAAATTGTTCCATCAAATGATGCCTTTTTTCATAATCTGTTGTTACAACAGATCCATATCTCTTTTTGATGAGTATATGCTTCCTCATCTTTATCCTATTAGAAATTTCATTAATAATTCTATGAGCAATTCTTACAACATAGCCACTCCCTGAATTCATAGCTTTGTCCGCTTCATCTGCTTTCCTGTCTAAATATCATCGTCAAGCATTCCCGGCTTTTCTTTTGATCTCACTTTCAATACCAGAATACGTAGCATGCTCTAGAGAGCGTGATCGGTACAGGAATTTCCACAGTGCTTTGTAATTCATGTAATGATAAAGTTTTCAAAATCTGACCATAACGAGTATTTCAAAGATAGGCTCCTTGATATTTTTCAAAACAACATCATATCATATAGATTTATAATTATTAAAGAAAAATGCAACTATTTTTTAATGCAATAATTTTTTCATATTTTTTTTATTTTTCTATTTTTGAGTAAATCAACATTAAACATAACATTTAGCCAACGTAAGTGAAAATTTTCTATGTTTGAGGGGAAATTTCAGGGAAAAAAATAAAACATTGAATTCGAGTAAAATTCTATATGAATAAAGCAGTTTCTGGATTTTAAAAAAAATATGCAAAGTATACCTCTCGAACACAATTGCTGTAGGAGTTATGAATCTTGGAACGTGGCTAGTACCATATAGCCTGCCGGCCGTGTTGATAACGTCATCAAATAATAACCCAATACTGGAATTTTGTAAAATTCACTTCTCGAAGAAAGACTCTTAAGCAATGTGGAAAGAGAAAATATTCATAAAGCTTTTGCACTCGTTGGGGTAAATAAACCAGCCTTGGCTCTTGCACTAAAACCACAACGTATTCATGGTCCTTCTATTAAATCTGCCCAACACACCATTTAAATATAAATTATAGGAATAGAAAGCAGATATAATAGTACGCATGCATGTACCACTAAACAAGAGATGTGGTATGGTGCATATGTATACTGCAACTAAACCAAACATCAGATTGAAGATCAGTTAGTAAAAATTATCAAAAGAAAGTTTTATTAGCGTTAAATTATGGTAATCTATATACAGGTAAATTAAATTATGATTTAGATATTTATGAATGTCCACAGAGCTAAAGAATTTTAAAAATGTATTCTAATTTGGCTCTAAAATTAAGCATTACATTTACAAAAATCCTTTTATTTTTCCAAGGTGGTTACAAAAAAAGATATATCATAGAAAATACTAATATAGTAAGTAAGAGGCATATTTTCTTTTCATATTATACTTGATATGTTTATTTCATTCATCATATGTCAGTAAGAGAAATAGCAAAATTATTATTATTATTATTATTATTATTATTATTATTATTATCATTATTATTATTATTATTATTATTAGAGGAAGATTATCATCCTAACCCCACCCCCCTCTCTCTCTCTCTCTCTCTCTCTCTCTCTCTCTCTCTCTCTCTCTCTCTCTCTCTGAGTGTTTCTGTATGCCGGTGAGTGAGTACACTTGTGTGAACCGATAAATAACCTGATTTAACGCGGATAACAAAAGGTTATCGAGTGCAATATAGCTACAAGTTTTCGTGAATAGTCGGTAATTAGTTTGAGGTCAGAGAAGTGGGATAAAACGTGGGCATAGGATAGTTATCTTGAGAATTACTAAAAATCTGATCAAGAGGGCGCTCTACAATACTGTCAAAGCTTGGAGGGACATTGCTGCAATCAGCAGAAGTAAATTCCAAGAACTCGACCATCTGATAACAGAGGTAGCTAGTAACTCCAACCAGCGTGGCGGAAAAATATTCGCAGCCATATTGAAACGATATGATCCAAGACACTGGAGGAAATCTGCGGAAAACATCAGCAAAATAATAAAAGAAATTCCAAAGAAGATCCAGGTGATAAAGAGACTTGTAAAGAAAGTTTACATCAATCAACACATTCCATCAAAGAACAATAAGAAGTCCAATATGGTGAAGATGCTGATTGATGCATTGGGAAAAAGAATGCCAAAATGGTGCAATATATGTAAGATATGGTATTCCATTATTAATCGTCAACAACTCATCAGAAAATGCGATGCCTGTCAAGTACCAACACACCCTGCATGTGCTGAAATACAGCAAAACATAAAAAATAGACACAAAGGTATTCTGCTGAAAAAGCTTAGTCTGGATAGAAAATATAATTAAGTCGAGACTTATTCTGCAAATAGTTGAAGAAGAAGAAGAAGAAGAAGAAGAAGAAGAAGAAGAAGAAGAAGAAGAAGAAGAAGAAGAAGAAGAAGAAGAAGAAGAGAAAAATTTACAGGATATGTGTAAGTATGCAGAGGAAATCATTGATATAACTTATGATGCCATTCAACAACATACTTACAAAGAAATGAATTATCAGATGGAAACAAATAAAAGACCCAAGAAACTCTGCCCGGACCTACATACTTTTAGGGAAGAGCAAGAACAAGAAAAAAAGAAAAGAAAGATATAGTCAAGAAGAAGAAGAAGAAGAAGAAGAAGAAGAAGAAGAAGAAGAAGAAGAAGAGAAAAATTAACAGGATATGTGTAAGTATGCAGAGGAAATCATTGATATAACTTATGATGCCATCCAACAACATACTTACAAAGACATGAATTATCAGATGGAAACAAATAAAAGACCCAAGAAACTCTGCCCGGACCTACATACTTTTAGGGAAGAGCAAGAACAAGAAAAAAAAAGAAAAGAAAGATATAGTCTGCAATTTGCTGAAAAGAGGGAATTGAAGATTTGGAGAAAGATGCTACTACAAGCATCCAAAAATATGCCAATATTATGAAATATATGGTAAATGTGCGTATTTAGATGGATATGGAGACGAATGCAGAGATCTCCATCCAAAAACATGCAAAAACCTAAAAGAAGGAAAAGGATGCAAATTCAACCAAAAAATGTCGATATATGCATCCTGCAACCATGAATGCAAGTAAGAACACTCAGCAAACAGAAAAGAAAAATTAAAGCAAAAATTAAACAAAAAAAGAGAAAAAAAAACAAGCTAAGTATATACCACTCTATGCACAAAAGGCCCCAAGATATGGTGCCTTTCAACCCAAATATGCACAATTAGAGCCCAACTACAAAGAATGCATCTGTAATGACAGGGGTTGGTGCAGATATGGGGATAATTGCAGGTATACAAAAAAAAAAAAAAAAAAAAAAAAAACATGAAGGCGAAAGAGCAAATATAATAGAAAATCTGGATTTCTTAGTGGCAAAATTCTTGGAAATGAAGAAAAGAACAACATATCAGAACAGGAAGGAAGCATGGGAAAATCCATATTATTACCAATATTATATAATGGGGATGAAACACAAACCATAATAGTGATGAATGCACAGGGTTTAGTCACGAGTAACCCTAAAAGGAAAATACAGTTCTTTGAAGAACTAACCCAAATTGAAATAATAGATAAATTAAATATGAGTGAAACATGGTATTCCCAAGAGATTGGCAGTGATGACCATATAAAAGGGTTACCAAACATATAGATCAGACAGGACAAATAGGAATCAAGGAGAAACCTCAATATATGGGAGAGACATAAATCAAGGAAAAGTCTGTGAAAAATACAGCAACACAGAATGTGAATTGATTGGGGTAGAATTTGAATTTGAAAAAACTAGTGAATTTTGTAGTTTACAGGCCCCCAAATACTAAGGAGTTTGACATAATGATAAAAAAAATAGATGATATATGTAGAAACCATAAAGACTGGAATATACTCCCATCCAGAGATTTTAACTTTATTTTCGTGGATTGGAAAGAGTGAGTAGAAGAAAGTGGTTGTATATATAGATATAAAAAAGTGAATAATAATACTGCAGAAGATAAGAGGCAATTTGAAAATCTTCAAGATATGCTATTAGAACATAATATGCAACAAATAAACCACCTTCCAAAAAGAAAGGAAAATGTCCTAGATTTAGTATTTGTGAATGAGGTGAATTATGTTAAAGAAATAATAATGTACAACACGGGAATTTCAGACCACAATGTCATAGAATTAATAGTCAATTCCAAAGCAAGTAATCGCAGAGATTATCAAAGCAAAAAATGATGGGAAGGATATGGAAAATATAATTTTTATAGTAAGAATATAAAATGGTCAGAAATAAATGAAGAACTGAACAAAGAATGGAAAAAGGTTTTCGTAAGTGATAATATATAGGTAAATACGGACAAACTGTACAAAATACTGGAGAAATTTGTTGACAAATTTGAACCGAAAAAAAAAACAATAAACAACAGACATGCATACAGAAGGATCTTATTTCAGAAAATTGCAAAGTGGAAGAAAAATCTTGCAAAAAGAAAAAAATGTATGGAAAACGATAGAAATAAAAAGTAAGATAGAAAATGCAGAACAAAAGATTATACAATCGAAAGAAAATGAAAA
>NC_090726.1:76507202-76509702 GCF_036898095.1 Palaemon carinicauda | reverse complement strand
GTTATCGAAGCAAACTGTAGAGAGCCCAGCACTCTCTCCTGTTCGTGTCTTGATATCCATTTAGATTTCAATAGTCTCTTGATAGATCCTGCTATTTCTTTCCTCTTCTTCCCAGGAATGGAAAATCGATGTGACTCCAAATTCCAGTGGATTCCCAACCACTGAAATTTTTGAGCTGGAGAAGGTCGAGACTTTTTGATGTTGATCTGGAATCCCAGATGTTCCAGGAACTGGATCACTATCTTAGAAGCTTGCATGCATTCTGTCCTGGATGCTGCCCACACCAGCCAGTCGTCCAAGTAGGCTACAATTTGGACCCCCTTTAGGCCTAATTGATGGACGGCTGCATTCGAGAGCTTCGTGAAAATCCTTGGGGCTATGTTTAGCTCGAAAGGCAGGGCTCTGAAGGCGTAAAGTTATCTATGTAACTTGAAGCCTTGGTAGGAGGAGAGGTGACGATTAATTGGAACGTGCCAATAAGCGTCAGACAAGTCTATAGAAACAGCATATGCCCTTTTGGGCAGTAGGGTCCTTATGTGTTGAAGTGTGAGCATTCCGAACTTGTAGTTCACTATGAACTTGTTGAGTGGCGACAAGTCTAGAATAACTCTGAGTTTTTCTGAGTGCTTCTTATGAACACAAAACAGCCTTCCTTGGAATTTGATGGACTTAACTTTCCGGATTACTCTTTTGTCTAAGAGCTCTCGGACATATTCTTCCAGAACGGGGTTGAGTGTTGGAAGAATTGAGGAAATTGAGGTGGAGGACTGCTCCAGGTCCAACCTAGTCCATTCTTTATTAGGCTGTGGGCCCAGGGATCGAAGGTCCAGCGATCCCTAAATAGCTGTAGTCTCCCTCCTACTGGAAGTATCTCACTTCTGCTGTTGTGGACCTGAGGCCTTGCCTCCTTGACTGCGTCCTCCACTAGATCTCCTTCCTCTTGAGGGGCGTCTAGAATAACCTTTGGCTGTTCCTCTATCTTTCGCACGAAAGGAAGAAGTCTGCCTTTCGAAGGCTGGGTTAAAAACTGTCGACTGTGTCGCCACTTGTTGAGGTACCAGCTGGTACGTGGTTGGAAGTTGTGCCACTATCTGAGGCACCGCGGTCACAGGAAGTTGTTGTTGATGCTGTCGATAGGGTTTAGCCGGCCAAGAGGATGGCCTAGGCCTTTTTTTCTTCTTGGGTTGGGGACCCTCATCTGGAGAAGGCTTTCTCTTAAGATCTAAGACCCACTTTTTGAGAAGGTTCCTATTCTCTGTGGCGGCCTTGTCTACTACCTCTTTAACCACTTCATTGGGAAAGAGGTCTTTACCCCAGATACGAGAGGATATCAGTCTCCTCGGTTCGGGCCTCACCGCAGCCGAGGCGAATAGGAACTCTCTACAGGTTCTCCTAGCTTTAATAAAGCTATAGAGATCCTTCATAACTGTAGCCAGATGGGTTTTGGCCACTACCATGAACATGTCCTGGCTCTTGGGGTCACTTTCCATAGTTTCTAATGTCGTTTGCAACGACATCGATGCCACAAGTCTTTTTTTCGTCTCTTGCTCTCTGCGCAAGAGAACATCCGACAGTTTTGGAAGTTCCTCACCAAACTGACGTTCAGCAATATCAGCTTCCAGCTTCCCGACTGAGAAGGTAAGGTGGACGTCCATCCAGTCTTTTTGGTCCAAGGGCAAGGTCAGAGATAACGGCTTGCACTCCTCCAAGGAGGGGCATGGTTTTCCTGCCTCCACCGTCTTTAAGGCTTCCTTATATCCCTTTTCCATGAGGGGAAAGGCTCTGGTTGGAGAGGCCACAAAGGAGGGAAGCTTCCTACTCAAGGCTGGCACCTTTGAGTTCGTGAAGCCCCTCTCTTTCATGGAGCCCGCTAGTAACGCCTGTGCTTTACTTTGGTCAAGTCCTATGACCTCCTTCGGCTCCGTCTCCTCCTTTGAGGCTGGCTCCTTCCTAAGACGGATATAGCAGTCCAGATAAGAATCTTTGTTGGGCCAAAATTCCACTTCTTCCAGGGGAATTGCTCCCACTTTTCTGATATCACGATCTTCCCGGTTGTCATTGGCTTCAGCATACCTCCAAGGATTGGTGTCCGAGCACAAAGGAAGATCCTTCACGTTGAGTCGCTTCTGGGGCCCACGTGATGCTGCAAGTCTACGTATCTCCAGTTTCATTGCAGCTTCCTTCTCATCATTCTTTCTTTGAATTTGTTGGATCATCTCAACAATAGAAGAAAGAGTCCTTCCCAGTTCATCTGGGATAGCAGACGATGTAGAGGGAACATGTTCCGGGTCCGGAACCGATATAACTAACACCTCGTCGATTTCTTCCTCTTATACTTGAGGAGCCTGAGACAGCTCCTCCTCCTGACCTTCTCCTAGAAGGTCTTTCTCTGTAGAATCCGACACCTCCGACATCCTATCGTCCAATTGGATGTTTTGAAGGGCGGCCGAGACTTCACAATATACCGGATTCTGGGCAAGTTGGTATCTCCACCTGAGGC
>NC_090726.1:76497202-76504702 GCF_036898095.1 Palaemon carinicauda | reverse complement strand
CTGTCAAACGTTTTGACTGGCGCACCACCATAATTACCATTGTATAGCTGCCTAGCGGTCAAAATGACCGTTCGGTTGTTCTAGGTATTACCTAATATATCTCAAAGGATTATAGCATATTTTAATTTAAACTTATTATCAATATATATCATGAAAAGTTAGGAAAAGTCAATGAGTATCAAGTTTGTTGGGGAAAGATTATAATAGCTCCATGCATCCGAAAATCAAAATGCGGTCAAAATGACCGCTTGGTCGTTCTAGTGTTAATTCTATTCTTGAATACCTTATGTAATTTCCTAAACGGAAATTTAAAGTGTAGCTCACACCTTGAAATAAAGTTTTAATATACGGGATAGAATGAATACAAAAAGAACTCACTTTCTATATATTGTACGGTCTCAACAAAAGGCTGTACAAGATAACATTAAGTATTTTGGAAGAACTTAAGTGTTACAACAAACTCTGTACTGTAGTTTATTAATGCAGTGTGTACTACACTACAAATATAGAAACCACTGTACATAGCATGCTGCTGTGCTGGCCAGCACGCGCCGGCACATGCTAGCCGGCATTTACCCCCATATAGTTCAAAGATATACTACCTTTAACTAATAGTCGGCAGGTCACTGGTTCACAAATGTGTGCCGGCCGGCGATCATTGCTGGCCGGCAGCTGAAAAAACTAACATCCGACTGCCGGCCGCTAATCGTAGTGGCCAGCAGATTTCGGGTTGTGTTTCCACTGCCGGCAGTCAAAGGTAGCAATACCCATGCCTGCTGACAGTGGCTAAGAACCAGAGAACTTCCAACTGCCTGGCTGCCGGTTGTTAAACCGGCAGGCGGGGTAGGGGAACAAAACACTAGTAAGAGAAACAGTATTGATGTAAGGTTATAAGGCGGCATTGCCATACAACCTTCCATCCAGAAAGAGTGAACTTATGGAAGGGGAGAATGTAGCATTCAGGCTTCCAAAGAATCCATAGCCTGCCGGACTCTACCGGCAGACATGAAAGGGAGACCAAGGGAGGTCTGGGGTTCACTCTGCAAAGAACAAGGGGTCTCTGCCGGCCGACACGTAATTGCCAGCCAGCAGAGAGCCGAGACGGTCCTCCATCCTAACCTATACCAGGTACAGAAGTAGGACTGCGGCCAAAAGATAATAAAAGAAAGAGAGGTGGGGAAGGGATAAGGGTCCTATAAACTTCGTTCTAGCAAGAGACACACTCATCAGTTAGGAAAGCTTATCCTAACGTAGAGTTGTCTATTAGGGAGGAAGACTGGCAATACTTGCTATCCTCCTCCCAACCAGAACAAAGTTAGGTGACGTTATTTCGCCGGGCAACAGAGAAAACTCATTCTCCAGCCTGAGAAAAACAACACAGGACAGTCTGCTAGACCACTAGAGGAAGGAATCATCTCATACAGAATCCTTCAGACGTGGACTAGGGAAGCAAAGCTTCCTGTATCTGCCCCTAACCTAGAAAAGGAGACTCATTCTCTCTGCTAGGAAGAAGCAGACCACAGACTAGAAACTTTGATGTTCTGCCCTAATCCAAAAAACCAGTCACTCTGGTTATCAGGTCAGGACAGACATATCCTTGTATAGTTATAACTGAATTATTATACAGATAGAACCGCTAGGATTAAGCCTAAGGCTTACTCAGAGGGAGAGAGGGATTGAACTTAGCCTCCGGAGGGGGAAAAGAACAATCGGGGATGTGCGAAAGTATACTACTGTACCTAGTATACTAGCCTAGGTGTGGTGAGAATCGATTACCTAATTCACCTAAACTCTCTCGTATACAATCTTGTAAAGAATATTCAACAATATCTTACATGTATAAGATATTTGCCTATAGCTTCAATAATATAACACTCGGAAAAACTTATATCATGCATGAAAGTACTAGGGCCAGGCGCCTAGGCTACTAAGCCTCGCGAAGGGCAAGATCGGTTACCTATATCACCGAACTAAAAACTAACAGCATTATATAAGCATTCCTAGAGGAGCTAAATAGCTACATTAATGAAGCATAACAAACCGGGAACGTCGCTCTAGCTAACTAAATGACCCATAGCGAGCGATAGCATCCAGGATGCCTCCAGTAGGCAACAGCTCTTGTTTACGTTAATATCACTTTTGATTTAATTTAAAACGACAAGACCTTACATTTATACACAGTAAAGATAATACTCAACTTTCCAGAGGCAGCAGAGGCCGGAGAGGTCATCAGAATGTTGAATTAACTCCAAAATAACGAATGAACACAGGGAAAACACCGAGTAGTAGAGCTACACGAAAAGGAATAAAGAGGGTGCTACCGCCTTCATCAGATACACACTGGAAAAGGAATAGGAGAGAGGCCCTATGAGCAGCTCTCTTTTCATTCTTGTTTCAGATTCTTGTTACTGTAACCCCTCGAAGCGTTAATACTGTTTGGGGTGAAGATTGCTATTTGACGTGTCAAGAATACGTAGTCTGATATTATGTGATATCCCTGTGAGATTATTTAGGGATATTCGCTCCAGGAGTTAGAATTCTGGATACCTTAAGGTAAAATTCTCTGGGAATATCACTGTAGTCAAATATACCCTAGGAAGCTACCTTTTAGGAACTTCCATCAGGACGACATGGCATGAGCCCAATATATATATATATATATATATATATATATATATATATATATATATATATATATATATATATATATATATATATATATATATATATATATATATACATATATATATATATATATATATATATATATATATATATATATATATATATATATATATATATATATATTTACAAATATATATATATATATATATATATATATATATATATATATATATATATATATATATATATATATATATATATATATGATAAATGTTGCACATTTAGACGTGTTTTTCATATTCAAATAAGCCATATAAATATTCGATACATTGATGTCTGGATTCTCTTAACGACCTCGGGATCAGAGCCCCAGGCGAAATCATACAAAGACAAGAGCTTGTGACCCGCCAGGAATCGAACCCTGGTCGGCGGGTCACAAGCTCTTGTCTTTGTGTGATTTCGCCTTGGGCTCTGATCCGGAAGTCGTTAAGAGAATCCAGACATTAATGTATCGAAAATTTATATGGCTTTTTTTAATATGAAAAACATGTCTAAATGTGCAAAATTTATCATTAATCGAATGCCAAGTAACAAACTACCAATTAGCTATGATGGTGAAGATGGGCTGATTTCAATTCTAAGTACAAAACACCTGAATTCGACAGGTATAAGTGCAGAAGAATTGTCATTAACTTTTATCTTTCTCCGTGGCCAAGTGGTTTTTTCACTGTCTATACAAGCTTGCCGACCAGGGTTCGATTCCCAGCGGGTCACAAGCTCTTGTCTTTGTGTGATTTCGCCTGGGGCTCTGATCCCGAGGTCGTTAAGAGAATCCAGACATTAATGTATCGAAAATTTATATGGCTTATTTGAATATGAAAAACACGACTAAATGTGCAAAATTTATCATTAATCGAATGCCAAGTAACAAACTACCAATTAGCTACGATGGTGAAGATGGGTTGATTTCAATTCTATGTACAAAACACCTGAATTCGACAGGTATAAGTACAGAAGAATTGTCATTAACTTTCATCTTTCTTCGTGGCCAAGTGGTTTAGACACTGTCTATACAAGCTTGCCGACCAGGGTTCGATTCCCGGCGGGTCACAAGCTCTTGTCTTTGTGTGATATCGCCTGGGGCTCTGATCCCGAGGTCGTTAAGAGAATCCAGACATTAATGTATCGAAAATTTATATGGCTTATTTGAATATGAAAAACACGTCTAAAAGTGCAAAATTTATCATTAATCGAATGCCATGTAACAAACTACCAATTAGCTACGATGGTGAAGATGGGTTGACTTCAATTCTAAGTACAAAACACCTGAATTCAACAAGTATAAGTACAGAAGAATTGTCATTAACTTTTATCTTTCTTCGTGGCCAAGTGGTTTAGTCACTGTCTATACAAGCTTGCCGACCAGGGTTCGATTCCCGGCGGGTCACAAGCTCTTGTTTTTGTGTGATTTCGCCTGGGGCTCTGATCCCGAGGTCGTTAAGAGAATCCAGGCATTAATATATCGAAAATTTATATGGCTTATTTGAATATGAAAAACACGTCTAAATGTGCAAAATTTATCATTAATCGAATGCCAAGTAACAATCTACCAATTAGCTACAATGGTGAAAATGGGTTGATTTCAATTCTAAGTAGAAAACACCTGAATTCGACAGGTATAAGTACAGAAGAATTGTCATTAACTTTTATCTTTCTTCGTGGCCAAGTGGTTTAGTCACTGTCTATACAAGCTTGCCGACCAGGCTTCGATTCCCGGCGGGTCACAAGCTCTTGTCTTTGTGTGATTCCGCCTGGGGCTCTGATTCCGAGGTCGTTAAGAGAATCCAGATATTAATGTATCGAAAATTTATATGGCTTATTTGAATATGAAAAACACGTCTAAATGTGCAAAATTTATCATTAATCGAATGCCAAGTAACAAACTACCAATTAGCTACGATGGTGAAGATGGGTTGATTTCAATTCTAATTTCAAAACACCTGAATTCGACAGGTATAAGTACAGAAGAATTGTCATTAACTTTTATCTTTCTTCGTGGCCAAGTGATTTAGTCACTATCTATACAAGCTTGCCGACCAGGGTTCGATTCCCGGCGGGTCACAAGCTCTTGTCTTTGTGTGATATCGCCTGGGGCTCTGATCCCGAGGTCGTTAAGAGAATCCAGACATTAATGAATCGAAAATTTATATGGCTTTTTTGAATATGAAAAACACGTCTAAATGTGCAAAATTTATCATTAATCGAATGCCAAGTAACAAACTACCAATTAGCTACGATGGTGAAGATGGGTTGATTTCAATTCTAAGTACAAAACACCTGAATTCGACAGGTATAAGTACAGAAGAATTGTCATTAACTTTTATCTTTCTTCGTGGCCAAGTGGTTTATTCACTGTCTATACAAGCTTGCCGACCAGGCTTCGATTCCCGGCGGGTCACAAGCTCTTGTCTTTGTGTGATTTCGCCTGGGGCTCTGATCCCGAGGTCGTTAAGAGAATCCAGACATTAATGTATCGAAAATTTATATGGCTTATTTGAATATGAAAAACACGTCTAAATGTGCAAAATTTATCATTAATCGAATGCCAAGTAATGCACTACCAATTAGCTACGATGGTGAAGATGGGTTGATTTCAATTCTAAGTACAAAACACCTGAATTCAACAGGTATAAGTACAGAAGAATTGTCATTAATTTTTATCTTTCTTCTTGGCCAAGTGGTTTAGTCACTGTCTATACAAGCTTGTCGACCAGGGTTCGATTCCTGGCGGGTCACAAGCTCTTGTCTTTGTGTGATTTCGCCTGGGGCTCTGATCCCGAGGTCGTTAAGAGAATCCAGACATTAATGTATCGAAAATTTATATGGCTTATTTGAATATGAAAAACACATCTAAATGTGAAAAATTTATCATTAATCGAATGCCAAGTAACAAACTACCAATTAGCTACGATGGTGAAGATGGGTTGATTTCAATTCTAAGTACAAAACACCTGAATTCGACCGGTATAAGTACAGAAGAATTGTCATTAACTTTTATCTTTCTTCGTGACCAAGTGGTTTAGTCACTGTATATACAAGCTTGCCGACCAGGCTTCGATTCCTGGCGGGTCACAAGCTCTTGTCTTTGTGTGATTTCGCCTGGGGCTCTGATCCCGAGGTCGTTAAGATAATCCAGACATTAATGTATCGAAAATTTATATGGCTTATTTGAATATGAAAAACACGTCTAAATGTGCAAAATTTATCATTAATCGAATGCCAAGTAACAAACTACCAATTAGCTACGATGGAAGATGGGTTGATTTTAATTCTAAGTACAAAACACCTGAATTCGACAGGTATAAGTACAGAAGAATTATCATTAACTTTTATCTTTCTTCGTGGCCAAGTGGTTTAGTCACTGTCTATACAAGCTTGCCGACCAGGGTTCGATTCCCGGCGGGTCACAAGCTCTTGTCTTTGTGTGATATCGCCTGGGGCTCTGATCCCGAGGTCGTTAAGAGAATCCAGACATTAATGTATCGAAAATTTATATGGCTTATTTGAATATATATATATATATATATATATATATATATATATATATATATATATATATATATATATATATATATATATATATATATATATATATATATATATATACAAACACACTTATTTAGATACAGATTAATATTATTTCTTAGTAATCAAATATATATTTCAATAATGTCTTCCACTCATGATAACAAAATTTACTGGACATCTCATAGGTCCTCTAGGTATCCATTTTGAGCTAGTCTTTTTTCCGTTGCAGAAAATATCTTCCATTGTTAATTCCATTTGAAAAAAAGCCAAATCTTTCATAATGAAAGCTTCTATATAATGAAAGATCCAATTTAAGTTTGCCGCTGTTCTTAATTTTTTTTTATATTGATTGTTTATTACTTATATTGTAGTTTTATTTCTTTCTTTCTTTCCTTTCTTCACTGGGCTATTTTATCCTGATGGGACCTTAGGTTTATAGCATCCTGCTTTCTCATCAAGGGTTATAGCTTAGCTAGGTAATAATAATAATAATAATAATAATAATAATAATAATAATAATAATAATAATAATAATAATAATAATAATACTCTTTATGAATAAAAAGTTGTCTTTTATTAGTATGAGTATAATAGATATTAGTAAGAAATATCACATTTTTATAAATATTTCCAACAATTTGCATAATGAAAAAATATCTGCTCAAGTTATGACGACAAGAAAAACTTACAACAACCTTTCCTAACTATAAGTTATGATTATGACCTATGAAATTATCATATCAAAGCCATAATTTGTAGATTAGGGCCCTCTGTTTCTCACAAATCATGTAATAATATCTTTATCTCTCGTGTTATTATGTACATAAACGTAAGAGTAATATTAACATTTGGAAGTTTCACTCTTCCTCTCCCAATGAACTGAGAAGTGTAAAAACGATAAAGGAAGATCCTACGTGTTCTGGTTTGAGAATAAATCTCTATAAAGAATGTAACTCCACATATCACGTCCTCTGCTTTTCCAAATATATTTAGGTAATTATACTTCACGAAAACAAACTCAGATATATATGACGACTAATTTTTTTTGCAATAAATACTTTCAAGTAGCCTAAATAAATTCATCATTCATGAATGTTATGAAAAATATATTAAACAAAATAAATTCATATAAAAAGGCTTCATTCTGAGGAAAATTAATTGCATCAAGATGATAGGCCGTAGTAATATGGGCTTTCTGTGAATTTAGCGTACAAATGAAAGAATTATTTAATAAGTTTCACTTGGCCTCCAAATAATTAAATACAAAATACATCGTTGATTTTGTAA